>NC_091476.1:136249133-136478215 GCF_036971445.1 Narcine bancroftii
TTAACACTTCTGTCAATTTGTTGAACAATGCTCAATTTAAAAGTGTCTTTGAATGGTTAGTTAAAATGCTAATCTAGGAAAGGTTGTTGTTTTTGCTTTCAATATACATGGCTGTGACCTTTTGAAACCCTAGATTAAATACAAGGAATTTGTATTAATAAAGACATGGTTTTCCTTAATAATTGTCATTTCTGGATTACTCAAAATAGAATCTTTCACATCCCCCCCCCCCTCACTTTGATCATTCGATAATAAAAGAACGACGGAGGATACTTGGACAGCATAGAGACAGTAAACCTATGAATGGAGCTAGCAACGCAATAAAAGTTTTATTTTCCAGCCACTGGATCTATCCAGTAGCAAAACAAAACATTGAACAAAGGGGTAGGTTTAATAGTCAAACATTTCATCCCAATTTATACAATGTTCTGTATCTCTCTTTTTTCATGAGGTTCACCAATTTAGTGATTTGTTCCCAGCTACACATAGAGCAGTCTCATTCTATAATTTTGCAGGTCTCCCCACGACCAGCCAGAATAAAGTTAGGGTCCATTCGGTTCTAGGTTGTCACAGTACAGGTGACAACCAACTCCACCGACAGTTGAGAAACCAGCTCCCCAGCTTCTTCGAACTCCTTAGCCATATTGTTAGCCTAATGATGCCTTTTTCGTACCGTAAAAGGGGAACAGAATCCTCAAGTTCTGAGCCATCTTAGAGATACCTCTCTTTGTCCTGAACCTAGTTACATTTGGCCAGTCAAGGTAATAGTGTAGCTTCTGTACATGATGTATAAAGAGAGCCACATATCCCAATTAACAGGACCTCATCCAATTAGCAGTCAGCCATTGATATGCTTTATGTCAAAAAAAAAATGTCTTATTGTATACAGTAAAAGTTTTAAACCAATTTTCTCCCAGCTTTGGTACGGTAATATAACAGTAGGTACCATTTAATAAAAGATGTCATGTTACACCCTGCTGTCCTCTACATGTTTATATCCTTACTCTCACTTGTCTGTGATCTGTTCAGTCTCAAAATCCATCCGATCACTTCCTGTATCTTGAGGGGATGCCTCCCATTGAGTTGGTTAGAATATAGGAATAGATTCAATAGCGATAAACATTCATCTTAACAACATATAAGTAAGACACATTTAAGGTGCAACCCAAAATTCCTCCTTTCAGTCATAGCTCTGGCATTCAGTTCAAATGTCAAGGTGACAAAAGTCAAAAAATAAAGTTCTCAGGTTGAAAGTGGACCTCTTTTTTCTCAGTCTGTTCCGTGTATCCAATGAGGCTGTCCTTCAAACTTTACTGCTGGAATGGCCCTTTCCAGCGAGTTCCGAATTTCATTCAGAGGACATAATTATCAGGTTCAACATGACTTGATTCACCACTTCACTCTGTTGGATCACTCTCTTGTCAGTGAGCTTGATGTACCTGTGAATACACCACTTGAAAATGTTTTAGTTAGATTACTCAAATATTTGCTCATGTCATCACCTAATGATAATAAATCCATCCCTACAAGAGGTGCAGGCTCTGCATTGGCTGTCTGTCTGTGGACCATCTCTGCAGCATATAACCTTGACCTAGCCTGCAAAGTCACCCACATTTTTAACACTGCACATTTTAGCCAATTTTAGCCATGTATCCTCAGTCAATTTCGCCAGCTTAATTTTATAATGTTTCATTCGCATATTTTTTTCCATGGATTGTCACCCTGATGGGGGTGGAGAAGCTTGTGTGGTCCTGTGATCCTGAGAGCAATGCCATCTGGAGCTATCCTCCTGGTAGGGTCATCCATGGTGGTAAAGTCAAGGGTGAGGTCCGTGATAAAGAACAATCCAACCACGTCCTCAACGGTGGAACAGGCAGACAAAATTACTCTAAACTCAATGGCTGTGAAGGTGGATGAAGGCTGCCACAAATCCATCAGCTCCAATCGTCATGGTTTTCATGCATTTGGAATTAGTTGGTTGATTTGTGAAGTATTGTGTGCTTCTTGGAGTGCAACATCAAGTACACATTAAAGAACTACACGCACAGGTGTCTTTGCTCTGTGGGTCATCAGAATGAAGGCAATCATCCTCGACTATGAGAGATAACCACAATTCGCACATTCCATTATTCCTGCTGATGGGAGTAGTGGAAACATTGCAGGATCCCCAATTCCTTATACAATTCTTCATTTACCTTGGCTAAAAAGTGAGGACCATGATCTGAACTCCATCCATAGCAGGGAATTATTTCCTTTAACAAAATTTTAAACTAATAGTCAAAGCAGAAAAACAAAATCTTAACTAACAATCAAAGCAGTATTGTTGGTGGTTAGGTCAGCCTTAATCTACTGACTAAAACAAGTGCTATCACCAAGCAATATTTACAGCAATGCACTCGTGATAATTCAGTGACATTTGATTATAAACGAGAAAAATGGCTAATAATAAACACAAATACTGAGGAAATGCTGGAGGTGAATATATGGGCACTTGGTGACTCTATTTTGCTTCTTTTTCTCTGACTGTAAGAGCCGCTTCAGGCAATTTCTGTCGCAGGTGAATCTGTCTGCCTTGCAGCAGGCAAAAGCAATTTCATGTAATATGATACTGTTTTATTACTATGACAATCAATTGCATCTTGAATCTTGAAAAATGGCCTCCTGGCAAGGGATACGTCTCTGCTGCCAATGGTGTCCCTTTACCAACATTGTGCTATTTAGCATAAAGCAGTTTTTTTTTGCTCTTTTTTGCTTTCCATCTGCTTCACAAAAATTTGGATGCTTCTATGTCTGCAGTGAGGTATTTACAGTAAGATATTTATCACTCCCTCCTTGCACATAATCAAGTAACCAAGGTATCAGATGCTGTACATAAGTTTGGACAGCCGGCATAATCTATAACTGAGTATTGGGATGTGGGGCATAAACCCTCTATCCCCATTGTTGTTTCTCAGCGGGCAGAGGCATTTGTCTGTTGCATGCCTGGCAAATCCGGTCTGTTGACTAACCGTATGGCAGCTTGTTTGATCTCTCCTCCCCCCCCCCCACCAAAGCCCTTCCCTGCCATTTTTACAGGCAAAATATTGCAGACTGAATGAAGTGAAAAATCCAGATACTGAAAAAAAGCTATATATATAATAGTACAGGAAAAGTACAGCTCTTCTCTTTCATATTCTACCTTATTTCAGCTAATTAATCCATAGCTCAACTACCTATCTGTTGAATTTTGACAATATCCCTTAAATCATTTTCATTTTTGTGTCTAGGAGTAGTATAAACGTTTAGCTTTTACTCTTAATTTTGTCACTGACCCATTTGTCTACAAAATTGCCATTGCATTTTTCCTTTGGTTGTCTTGTCTCTGTTGAAAAGTTGCTACATTTCAATGAAATGGGAACATTCCGACATTCAGAAATGGCGTGACCTTATTAATTTATAATTTAACCACTTATTGATTGCATTACCTTTGACCGCTTGCAGGAACACTAGGTTAACTTATGATTGAGCTTAAAGATTCCTCAGCTTAAAGAAAATTGGAGTGTTTAACAAAAACAAGGGTGGTTTAAAAGTGAATATTCTGAACTGAAGAAAAAAATAGCAGTAAAAAATGTACACGGCAGCAAGCATTTTGAAACATTTTCTCAATGCATTTTATGTCACACATGCGTAGGCACTTGTACACAGCCACTGAGAAGCAGAAAAGCTTTGGAAATTTTCTTTTCTGCTGGCAGTGTAAAAATATCGTCATGGAATTTATTTGATATATTCCATCCTGTAATTTTTCCACCAAGTCTCCTACACATTTTTACAGAGCGGATGCAGTCTAAATTGACCGCAGGTGCTCCATAAGAAACTGGGCTAATGAATAGGACATCCATCGATATTCACCCTCCGACAAACTCCACAACACAGGAAGGCAGTGTAAATGTGCTTCCTGTGTAATCGGCCACTCGGGAGGTAAGTATATAAATTTTTTAACAGAATTTCTCCTTTATTTCGGTGTAAAAATCATATATGTCTCAATGGGAACCACTTCTTAATATCCTCATTTAGGGCAGTGTAGATCAAAACCACCAAATAGTTAAATGATTTTTCTCTAAACGATCAAAGCTTCACCATGCAGAAGAACAAACCTGATGATCAGACAATGGTGTCCCCTTTTAATAGCGAGAAAAAAAGGGCACTGGTAAATCAAATCTTTTTATTATCCCAACAAGGTTTTACCTGTATTTTAACTTACTTTTAACTTTGTTTTGGTTAATAACATGTTTTATCCTTGAAGAGTATCAAGTAAAAGATTTAATGTGGGCTCAGTGCATTATTGGAAATGAAACAGAAAATGCTGGAAACACTGACGCTTAATCGTGCAGTTAAATGCACACACTGATTAGCAGATAAGAAAAATAAAGTATTAAGTCAGTCACGAAGTGAAAACAAAAAGTCCCTCTCGTTCAAGAGAGTGTCACGTGACCTCAACAGAGCTTTTTCAATTTGCACCCTGTATGTGTATGCATTCCATCCCGGTGTGATCTGCCCACGTTGGTTTTCTATAGATTGTTCGTGCATGTATTTTCCCACGCTGTAAATTGTGCACGTGTTTTTCCCACACTCACTACCCTTTTAATAGCAAATACCAGGTGTTTAATCTGAAACGCTAATTCATTTTCATATTTTGTAGATGGTGCTAGATTGTTCCTTATTTCAATTCTAACCACTTGTGGTCATTAAGTTTCCCATTTAATTTTTATTTCAATATTGATCATTATTGATTAATATTGATTAAACTACGTCTTCAGTTGTGATGTTTGTAACAAGGGGCAACCCAGAGAGGGGGGAACACTTGGGGTTAAGGGAATTTTAGATGTGGGAATGGTTGAGATATTGTATGTTTTAGAAGTGTTGTCATACAGTGCGTTCAAAACAAGAAAACTGAGAAATGGAAATGGGGAAAAGGGGAAAGGTGGTGGTGAGGAAGCGGAAATGAGGTGTAAACAAAGTATGAGATGGCCATGTTGAACTATATGACTACATATGTTAATGGAATACATAATCAAATGAAAAGGAAGAGGCTGTTAAATTTACTGAAAAAAGAAAAGATATAGCTTTCGTGCAGGAAATGCATCTAACTGAAGTGGAACATAATAAATTGAGGAGAAACTGGGTAGGGCACGTAACGGCAACATCATATAATTCAAAAGCCAGAGGTGTAGCTATATTAATCAATAAAAATGTACCAATCAAAATAGAGGAGGAAATAATAGATCCAGCAGGGAGATATGTAATGATAAAATGTCAGATATATTCAGAACTCTGGAATTTGGTCAATATATATGCACCTAATGAAGAGGATCAAAAGTTTATGCAATATTTTTTTTGAAGATTGTAGATACGCAGGGGAATATATTGATAGGAGGGGACTTTAACCTTAATTTGGATTCAAAGATGGATAAAACTGGACAAAAGACTAGCAGAAAGAACAAAGTAGCCAAATTTATGGTTAAATCAATGCAGGAAATGCAACTTTTGGATATATGGAGGAGACAACACCCAAAGGAGAAGGAATACTCATATTTTTCGAGTAGACATAAAACATACTCAAGGATTGACCTGTTCCTGTTGTCAGCCCATATCCAAGGGAGAGTTAAGAAAATGGAATATAAAGCTAGATTGTTATCTGATTACTCACCCCTGTTATTAGCAATAGAGCTGGAGGACATCCCACCAAGAACATATAGATGGAGATTAAACTCCATGCTACTTAAAAGGCATGATTTTAGAGAATTTATTGAGTGCCAAATTAAAATGTACTTTGAAATAAATATGGAATCAGTGAAAGACAAATTTATATTAGGGGATGAAATGAAAGCCTTCATCAGAGGGCAGATAATAAGTGATGTAACTAAGATGAAAAAGGACTACAATCGGAACAGCTGGAAAGGGAAATATTAAGTACAGAAAAAGAACTAGCAACAAGGGAAGATACAACAAAAAGAGAATTGGCGGACAAAAAAAATAAAATATGAAACACTACAAGTGTATAAGGTGGAGAAGAACATAATGAAAATAAAACAGAAGTTTTACGAGCTAGGAGAAAAAAATGCACAAAATACTAGCTTGGCAGCTTAAAACAGAACAAGCTAAAAGAACTGTATTGGCATCAAGGAAAAAGGACAAACAAATTACATATAACCCAACAGAGATCAATGAAAACTTTAAGGAATTTTACGAGCAATTATACCGAACTGAGAATGAAGGGAAAGAAGACAAAATTGATGAGTTTCTAGCTAAAATTGAACTACCGAAATTGCAAGAAGAGGAGCAAAACAAATCGATAAAACCATTTGAAATAGAGGAAATACAAGATATATTAAAAAAGCTACCAAACAATAAAAAGTTTGGGGAGGACGAATTCCCAATAGAATTCTATAAAACATTTAAAGAGTTACTAATTCCTCCTCTCCTGGAAGTAATGAACCAGTTAGAAGAAACACAAAACTTGCCAGATTCATGTAAAACAGCAATAATTACAGTAATACCAAAGACGGGGAAAGATCCACTAACACCAGCATCGTATAGACCAAAATTTCTACTTAACTCAGATTATAAGATAATAGCAAAACTAATAGCAAACAGATTGGCCGACTGTGTACCAAAAATAGTAAAACTAGATCAAACTGGATTTATTAAGAAAAGACAAACAACTGACAATGTTTGTAAGTTCATTAACTTTATCCATGCAGTACAAGGAAATAAGACGCCAACAGTGGCTGTTGCTTTAGACACAGAGAAAGCCTTTGACAGGGTATGATAGTACGAATTCTATCACCAATGTGTATATGTACATATGTACAGATGGTAGTGTAGGTGTGATTGGCTGAGAGTGTAGCCACATCTATTGGCAAGTCTTAAAGGATTGCTCCTAGCCAGACCAGGTCATTCTTGACTGGTCGACCTACTTGCGATATGTTCCAGTCTTTTAGTTAATAAAAGCCTTGTTTGGATCAACAAGTCTTTGTTTCTTTTGACGCGCATTACACAGTATTACAAGTATTCAAAGTATTACAGAGGTTCTACCTACAAAAAAAATATATCAATTGGATTAAAGCATTATATAAGGGTCCAATGGCAAAGGTGACAGTAAATGGATAAATTAAGCAGGTCAACCAGACAGAGATTTCCACTATCTCGCTCACTGTTCGCTTTAGCAATAGAACCATTGGCAGAACTGATAAGGACGGAAAATAAAATAAAAGGGGTAAAAATAAAAGAGAAGGAATATAAAATCAGTCTATTTGCAGATAACATCATGGTATACTTAACAGAACCAGAATTATCAATAAAAGAATTACATAAGAAATTGAAGGAATATGGAGAAATATCGGGGTACAAGATCAACGCAAATAAAAGTGAAGCAATGCAAATGAATAATGCGGATTTCACAAGTTTAAAATAAGAATCACCATTTAAATGGCAAACACAAGCAATCCGATACCTAGGTATTAGACTAGATAATAATCTAGGCCATCTATACAAATTAAATTATCAGCCATTAATGAAGAAATTACAAAATGACTTAGAACACTGGAAAAATTTAGCACTAACACTGATAGGAAGGGTAAATTTCATTAAAATGAATATTTTACCAAGGATACAATACCTATTTCAATCGTTACCAATTCCCTATACAGAGAAATTCTTCAATGAGCTAAAGAAAATAATAAGGTAATTCTTATGGAAAGGGGGGGGAAACCGAAGATAGCACTAGATAAATTAACAGAATGGTACAAACAAGGTGGTTTGCAGCTACCAAACTTTAAGAATTATTATCTCTTTGGCTTGGCTTCGCGGACAAAGATTTATGGAGGGGGTAAATGTCCACGTCAGCTGCAGGCTCGTTTGTGGCTGACAAGTCCGATGTGGGACAGGCAGACACGGTTGCAGCGGTTGCAGGGGAAAATTGGTTGGTTGGGGTTGGGTGTTGGGTTTTTCCTCCTTTGCCTTTTGTCAGTGAGTATTATAGAGCAGCACAATTAAGATATCTATCAGATTTTTATCAAACAAGGAAAAAACCAGATTGGACCAGGAATGAGCTCGATAAAATAGGGGAGAAGGTACCAGAACATATACTTTATAAGTGGGATGAAAAACTGGTGCAATATAGAAGTTCACCAGTATTGCACCATCTGCTCAACATTTGGAAGAAGATCCACAGAGAAAGGAAAAATATAAATTACCAACTACCAAAATTATTTTTGACGCAACATCAACTAATCCCTTTCACAATAGATAACCTTTCCTTTAGAAAATGGGAGAGAAAAGGGATTAAAAGAATAGAAAATTGTTTCTTGGGAAATAATTTATTATCATTGGAACAAATGAAGTACAAATATGGTATAACTCATGGTACAATGTTTACATCAACTGAAAACCTACTTGAAGGACGAATTGGGAAGCAGACTGAGATTACCAGAAGGAAGCAGCTTTGAATATGTGATTACAGACACAATGATAATTAAAAAATTTATAACAAACATGTACATCAAGCTGCAAGAGAATGAAAATGATGAAATAAGCTATAAACCCAAACAAAAGTGGGAAAAAGTTCTAAACATAAAGATAAAAAATGAAACATGGGAAAAGTTATGCTCTGGAAATATGAAGAATATAATAAACACAAGGTTATGCATGATACAGTATAATTGGTTACACAGGTTATATAGCATGCCCCAAAAGTTAAATAAATGGGATCCAACATTATCAGATGGATGTTTTCGCTGTAAGAAGGAAATGGGAACAACAGTACATGCAATTTGGGCATGTGAGAAAGTGAAAAAATTTTGGGAAGATCTAAATCAGGTATTAAATAAAATCACAAAAATCAACATACCAGAAAATCCAGAGATCTTTCTTCTAAGTAATATAAGTAAGGAATTAGGCCTCAAACTGGATGAAGCGCAAAAAAGATTTATTATGATGGCCTTAGCTGTAGCAAAAAAATGTATAATGTCAACTTGGAAATCAGAAGAGAGCCTGAGAGTACAGCAATGGTACATAGAAATGAATAAATGTATTCCATTTGAAAAAATAACATACAATTTAAAAATTAAAGTCACATTATTTGAACAAATTTGGGAACCCTATATGGAACATAACAGAGAGGACTTGCCTCGGACCTCCACCCCCTAAAATGATAAGAAGACAAAATGACTTGATCCAGTGTGTAAAAGTAGATGACAGATTTTTCTTGTTTATTTTCATTGTGTGATAACATTGTTTAATGGTTTTATTGTATTGTATATGTTGAACGTTTAGTGGGTTTGGAGGGGGGTGGGAAGGTAGGGGAAAAAAGGGAAGAAAATGCCACTGTGTATATTTAAGAGGGAAATGTTTGTATGTATTTTGATTGATATGGTTCACAGTGTGAAAAATAAAAAAAATTATAAAACAATAATATTATTTGAAAAAAAAACGAAGTGATATTATAATGGAGAGAATGGTAAAGGTTTTAAGCATGTGGAAGATCAGAATCAACATGTGGTCCCAAGTTCAGTAATGAGTGAGGTCAAAGGTAAGATTTTTTGAGCAGGAGCATTTGGAAGAAGATCCACAGGAGCTTCTGGACCTTCTGAACACAACAATGATAATGAACTTACTGTCATACACTTGTACAACATGCACCAATGTTTTCACTTGCCACAGCTGAACAGATTTTTTTTAAACTTCCACAAAATCAACTAAAAAACCGACGACAATAGTATACTTAATTAAATAAAAAAAGAGTCAATCAATACAAAAAATATAGATAATAAATATTTATAGTTTTTTTTTTAAAGTGGCTTTGCTATACTGCAGACAGTCCTTTTATGGGGGTCAGAGCAGTCCATGATTAGTATAACAAACAGAGGGTCAAGAACACGTAGATGTGTTCAAGGTGAGCTGCGGCTGCTTCGGACATTTTAAGAAACGGCAATTCTTCTGCAACCCACCCTTCTCCCCCCCCCACCCTTCTCCCCCCCCCACCCTTCTCCCCTCCCTCCTTCTCCCCCCCCACCCTTCTCCCCCTTGCCTTTCTGGCATCTAATTCCAAGGAGATTCAGCTCCACCAATCTTTAAGCAAGAGTCTCCAAAACTCACAATGCACTGAGGAAAAGGAAAAGCTACATCTCTATCCTACATGAACACAAGGTTATCCTGAGATAGTAATGGTACTAGTTTCTTCCTTGGATTCGTGTATGAAAGTATATGGTTTGATTGGAGAGTACCTGAAAGGGTAAATTGTGCACATGACATACACTTTCGTTGTCTTAAATTAAATTTAGACATGTATACATACACCACAGGTAACTGGACTTTCCGCCCCATGAGCCTGTGTAGCTTAATTGCACCCAAATGATCTACAACTCCATACGTTTTCAAAGGGTGGGAGGAAACCAAAGCACCTGGAGGAAACCCAAGCAGACACAGTGAGAATTTGCAAACTCCTTATAGACAACACAGGATTAGAACTCCACAGCTGCCACAGTGTTGCACTAACGACTATGCTACTCATGCCACCTTTTAACATTTCATTATTTAAGTTTTCATTTGCAATAGAATAATATTTTACCTGTGTTGGTATATTTTTAAAGGTTTAGACTCTCTTGACTGAGATTTTTGAACTCTGAAACACAACCAGGATTGTCACGTTCATATTAATGTGAAATATTTTTATGGTTTATCAATTTTCACTCTTTTCTTGGAAAATAACTCAACTGCTAACTGAGAAATAAATTGATCCTTGAGCTCTAAACCAACATGTATCACATTACACACCTTTTAGAAGAAAGAGAAGAAACAAATAATCACTCCACAGTAAGTGAACACACTTCAAGAATTTAACTCACAAACATACACAGAAGCCTTTCCAATATTGCTTCATATTCTTAATCATGTGTGACATCTCAGCGCAGAGATATCTGATACTCCATCACACCTGCTCTGGATGCTGGTGATGTGATGAGACCTTTCCCCAGAAGCCAGCATAGCATTTCTTTGATTCAGTATCTTCTCTCTGACTTGCCTGCTATACCAAGCAGACCACGAATCCAGACCACCAGTACCAGGTTTATTTTCATGCTGTTCTGGAAGGGACATTTACTCCTTTGCACCTATTTGGAGAAAACTAGCCGTGGAGTGTCCTTCCTAGATGGTGAAATTCTAACTGGTATCTCATCACCAGATCCTCTTGCTCCCATACTGCTTCTTTTCACTGCTTCCCTTATAAAGCTCCATCCTTTAGTCATGCACTTGATTGGTTTGCTATCACAGCACATGCCACACTTTTTCCTTGGTTTTCTCTCTATACAATTGGGGTTCCTATAAGAGACTGTGTCTATCCTATCCATTCAAATCAGGATTGGAGTATTTGATTCTCGGGAGGGGGGGGGGTGATGCATCATTTTGTAGCTCACTTTACTCCTCCACACTGGGTGTGGAGCTCAGACTGATTTCAGCTTAGGCAAGTCCACACGTCGGAGCCCAGCTCAACACAATGGGGTTATATGATAGGTAGTCATATTTTAAGACTCCTTCAAGGATACAAATCCATGAAGTGCAGCGTGTCATTGAAAATTCATTTTCTTCATTCGCATTTGGACGTCTTCCCTGCTGATCTTGGTGCAGTCAGTGACAAACATGGCGAAAGGTTTGACCAGGACATTGTGTCCATGGAAAAGTGGTATCAGGGCAACTGGAATCCATCAATAGTGGCTGACTATTGTTGGACACTGACATGAGAGGAGTCAGACTCCGAGTACAATAAAAATGAGCAGCAAAACATTTTTAGGTCTGTGAGCTGATCCAATGTGTCAGCATCAATATGCAATTAAACATGCTAAATTCAAAAAAGTTAATTTAATGTTTCTCCAAGTTCCTAAGTGATTCATAAAATATGAAATTATCTTTGTGTTCAGCTTGAAGTTGCCTATAATAATCTCCAATCAGAAAGCAAACCTTTTGAAAAATAAGTTGTTCACAAAACCATCAGTATGAGAGTTGAACAAACCTGAAACTTGTCAATTACTGCATTAGCACCATTTTTATTAAACCCAGACAAATCCCACAATTGGATTTTTGGGGTGACGGCAGGGATGTGGGCAATCTGTCACTTTCAGTCCCCTTATTCCCTCCCACATTCCATTCACTGATCCAGAAGCTGTAGTTACAGAGCTGTGTTAAGCCTCAGAAAGCTGCAGGAAATAGCCTCCTCTGCTGGAATTGCAGCAGAACTTCACAGAACCAGAAACATGAAGGCAATTCAAGGGATATCTATCAAGTAAAAACACAGAAATGCTGGAAGAACTTGGCCCGCTGCATTCAGAGGAGGTAAACTGATGTTTCAGGCCTGATGCTTCTTCAAGGTATGAGTAAAAAGCAGGCAGGTGTCTGAATGTTTACATTTCTTTTTAAATTTAGACATTCTTTCTTCTTTTTCTTTCTTTGGCTTGGCTTCGCGGACGAAGATTTATGGAGGGGGTAAAAAGTCCACGTCAGCTGCAGGCTCGTTTGTGGCTCACAAGTCCGATGCAGGACAGGCAGACACGATTGCAGCGGTTGCAAGGGAAAATTGGCTGGTTGGGGTTGGGTGTTGGGTTTTTCCTCCTTTGCCTTTTGTCAGTGAGGTGGGCTCTGCGGTCTTCTTCAAAGGAGGTTGCTGCCCGCCAAACTGTGAGGCGCCAAGATGCACGGTTTGAGGCGTCATCAGCCCACCGGCGGTGGTCAATGTGGCAGGCACCAAGAGATTTCTTTAGGCAGTCCTTGTACCTTTTCTTTGGTGCACCTCTGCCACGGTGGCCAGTGGAGAGCTCGCCATATAACACGATCTTGGGAAGGTGATGGTCCTCCATTCTGGAGACGTGACCCATCCAGCGCAGCTGGATCTTCAGCAGCGTGGACTCGATGCTGTCGACCTCTGCCATCTCGAGTACTTCGACGTTAGGGGTGTAAGCGCTCCAATGGATGTTGAGGATGGAGCGGAGACAACGCTGGTGGAAGCGTTCTAGGAGCCGTAGGTGGTGCCGGTAGAGGACCCATGATTCGGAGCCGAACAGGAGTGTGGGTATGACAACGGCTCTGTATATGCTTATCTTTGTGAGGTTTTTCAGTTGGTTGTTTTTCCAGACTCTTTTGTGTAGTCTTCCAAAGGCGCTATTTGCCTTGGCGAGTCTGTTGTCTATCTCATTGTCGATCCTTGCATCTGATGAAATGGTGCAGCCGAGATAGGTAAACTGGTTGACCGTTTTGAGTTTTGTGTGCCCGATGGAGATGTGGGGGGGGCTGGTAGTCATGGTGGGGAGCTGGCTGATGGAGGACCTCAGTTTTCTTCAGGCTGACTTCCAGGCCAAACATTTTGGCAGTTTCCGCAAAGCAGGACGTCAAGCGCTGAAGAGCTGGCTCTGAATGGGCAACTAAAGCGGCATATAGCACAATAATAGGCCCTTTAGGCCCAATGAGCCCATGCTGTTGTATTGACCTACATCCCCCAATACATTTTGAATGGTAGGAGGAAGCCAGAACCCCAGGGGAAAACCCACACACACACACACAGGAGAACGTACAAACTCCTAACAGGATTCAAACCCTAGTAGCTCTAATAACATTACATTAACCACTATGCATACCGTGCCTCCCATATTAAAAGGCTGGGCAGAAGGAAAGAAAGGGCAGGGAGAGGAGGACAGACCAAAGGTGTTAATTGGATATGAAAAGGAGGAGAGGAAAAGTCAGAATTGATGCCAGTGGTGGGAGTTGACTCAATAAATACAAAGCAGGGGAAAGGAGTCAGAGGGGATAGTTGAGAGGGGAGGGCTAACAGAAACTGGAGGTTGATGTTACTGCCATTAGGTTGGAGAGTGCCCAGGTGGAATATGAGGTAATGTTCCTCCAATTTGCAGGTGGTCTCACTGTCATTGCATGAGACCATGGACAGACATGTCAGCAAGGGAATGGGATGCAGAATTGAAAGCAAAGCAGCAGAGTTTTATAGTGATTTGGGCATCATGTTCGGTTGACACATGGACTGAAGAACCTATTCCTATGCAGTACTGTTCTATGTTCTGTACATTCTAACCAAACATGAAGTCTTCCAGTTTGAGCACAAAGATTTAACGAGTTAAAAATAAACAAAATCAAATTAAATCAGTACATCTCTTCATACTGTGACAGATTATGTTATATTTTATATTGTATATAGGTATGTTTTAAAGGAGACAAATTGTGGCAGGCTTTTTAGTGAAGGTCACTTAATACACAAACACTTCGCAACACAGATCTCATTTAAAATGCCAGAGCTCTGCTCAAGCCAGACAGTCCAGGCTCTGGGTACCTTTGCAAAAACTTTGAAGAATGACTATAGAGACTTCACTAGTAGGTGTTAATTGGACCTGCTGTGGAGTAATGGATTATTGTTATGAAAGCAACAGATGAACGGACTCAGAAGATTGGGTCCGGTGCCACAGTCAGAGTGCAGTTGGCTGTTCTAAGAGGATCATGTGATTTTTCTCTGTGAGAGAGAGAGAGAGAGACAGAGACAGAGAGAGAGAGAGAGAGAGAGAGAGAGAGAGAGGGGGAGAGAGAGAGAGAGAGAATTCAGTTCTACAGTTCAGCAGCAGCAGCTGGGACTGGAACAGGACAAGCTGGCAAGCTTGTGGGAAAACTCCATTTTGGAAGACGGGTTGTGAGATCTGACTTCAGCGTATTCAAAGCCCTTATGGTCCATAAAAGAGGAGATGGCTGGCTGTGTGGTGTTTTGCCTGAAATAAGGGAAACAGAAAAGGAACTCTGCAGTGGGCTGAAAGAAAGAGGTTATCATCTGGAAAACCCAGATGGGGCAAGTTTCTTTGGCAAGACACTGAAGTGGCTGATCGGAAGGAATCAATTTGTGTCCAACGAGCAATACATCTCTCTGTCTGAAAACCGACAAGAACCTTCCTAAGCGGAAACCATTTACCTTTCAAGCACCAAAGCCTGGTGAAGAACCATAAATGTTAAATTTTGTGCACAGTATAAGAATTGCCTGATTCCAGTGAACTTGGAGGAGTGAGAAGTAAGATTGGACTATGAATTAAAAAACTTTTCTGAACTTATACACACATTACATACATGTGTGCTTAGAATTAGAAGGGGGATAAGTTAGGTTAAGTTAATAGTAATAAGTTAAAGATTGATCCTGTTTTCATGTGTAAAGATAATTAAAAGCAACTTTTGTTTAAGTAACCATTTGTCTTGGTGAATTTCTATTGCTGCTGGGTTTTGGGGCCTCTGGGCTGATAACAATACCGTTCCACACAATCACATTTGTTTCTTCATCAAATCATCACTTGAATCCTAAATGAAAATAAAAACAAAAATATGCAGGCAAAGCAAATCTGAAATAAAAACAGAAATTGCTGGAAAAGCTTCAGTCAGTCAGCATCAGTCAAAAGGGTTCAGATCTCTGTTTTATTGACTCACTTTTTCTTGCTGCGGATGATGTTTGTTTTTTCATTCAAGAGGTATGGGCCACACAGCCTTTGCCAGGATTTAATTGCCCATCCATAATTGTCCTTGAGAAGGTATTGATAAGCTTCCCTCTTGAGCTATTCCAGTCTTTGAGGTGTGGGTAGAGGGAGGGAATTCCAGGATTTTGACCCACTGACAATGGAGGGGCGGCTACATATCTCCAAGCCAGGCTGGTGGTTCTCTCTGGCCTTTTACAGCTATTGTCCTTCCAGCAGATGGAGGTGGTGGGTTTGGAAAGTGCAACCTTGTGGGCTTTGGGGAGGTGCTGCAGGGTATTCTGTAGAGTAGTGCCTTTCAAATTCCTCCCCACCCCCCCCCACCACATCCAACTGACATTCCACCTTAATCAATCCCTATTCCATAAGTGCTCTGTGATTAGTAAGATGGTATATGAGTGGAAAGAAAAAGTTTGAAAACAACTATTTTAATGGTACCTAATTGACTTGTTATGTGCATGGTTACATAACTCCAAAGGAAATGGGCCAATGACAATTTTTCTCAAGCAAAATATTTCAGTAACCTTAAGTAATCCCTTACTAATCACAAAGCACTTATGGCATAGGGATTACTTAAGGTGGAATGTGAATGTAAGGGGGAAATTTGAAAACCACTACTGAAGATGGTTGAAACTGTATGTTGCTTTTGGATTGAGTGAATGGTACTGGGTATCCACCAAGTGGACTTTTGTGTCCTAGATGGCATCGATCTTCTTGAGTGTTGAGTATTTTTCATTTTTATATATCATAAAAATTCTCTTTTTTTTAACTCCTTACTGTACTCTGGTGTCAGGCTGTTAGACTTACACTGGTATCTCATTGGCAGAGATGTCAGGAGACCAAAAAATGGCTTGCGTTCTCACCAAGGCGATGCCAGGGCGATGTCTGAGACGTCTCCAGATAAGGTGACAACCAATTCGCCCGGCGATGTCTCAGAGATGTCTTCTCAGTTGCGGCAACATCGCAGAGACTAATTTTGTCCGCCGCTGGGGAGATGTCTCAGCGATGTCGCCGCAACGTCTCTTCAGTCTCCTTGGTCTCCAGCAGGTCTCGGAGACATCTCCCCAGTCGTAGACAAAATTAGTCTCCACGACATCTCCGAGACCTGCTGGAGACTGGAAAAAGTCTCCAAAAAAATCGAGCATGTTTGAATTTCCCACGACTCCCCAAGACCCAGCTAGTCTCCAGGAGACGTCGCGGAGATGTCTCCGCAACCAGCGGAGACTCAAGTCGCCACCAGGTCACCACCTAGTCTCCAGGCCAATGAGATAGGCCCTTAAAGCTCAAATAAATTTACAAAAGAAACTACATAAATAAAATTTGCTATTCCCAGAAGCGTACTGGTTTGCAGCTTCTGCTTGATTGAATTAAACAAAAGATTTATGAGAACTTTACCAAGAATACTCTGCTTGAGTCAAAAGGAAAGGTGGAATAGGCTCAGACTTCTCCCCCAAAGCTAATAGAGTTTCATATAGAGGTTCCTAAAATGACAAGGGCATAGGTAAGGTAAATAGTCAATGCTTTTTATCTGGGGGTAGGCTAATCTAAAGCTAGAGGGCATAGATTTATTGTGTGAGGTGAAAGATTTAATAGTGACCTGAGAGGCATCTTCTTCACCCAGGGGTGGTGGGTATATTGAACAAGCTACCAGAGATGTGGTCGAGTTTAAAAGACATTTAGATTGGTATATGAATATAAAAAGGTTGAATGCCAAATCCAGGAAAATGGGACTAGCCTAGTTGGTACAGACAAGTTGGATCGAAGGCCTGTTCCCATGTTGTAGAACTCTATGACTCTAATTCTCTCTGTGTAGTGTCATATCGATTTGTGCAGAGTTGTGAGTCAGACATTAAAGGATGTTTTCCATGGCTGACAGTACACCAGCATAAGGCAAATAGCTAAGTGTAATATGGAGATGCTGCAATTTCTGTCCTTAATGCTTCTGGACAGAAGTGGAACACTAGAAGAGATTATAGGCAAAATAATCAAAGTCCCAAAATCAACCAGTTGCCAGTGGCGTGAGAAGTAGAAGAGGAAGCTGTGGGTTGCATTCTTTTAACTAAATATAGACTTGGCTGCCGAGCTCTAGATGATGTCTTATGCAATTCTGATGCTAGGGAATTATCACTCACACCAAGAGGCATCATGTTCGGGTATTCTCAAGCCTAGGTTCCAAAGAGGATCCATCCCCCATAAATACGTTTTGTTCCTAAATCATCTGTAAAAATTGTGGGCAAATATGTACATTTTCAAGGCAATAATATTTTCACTGTGGAGAAACACAAGAACTACAGATACCGGAATCAACCATTTATCAATAAATGTCTTCACTGTTGTTTAATCTCATTGGTTCAATCCAACTACTGCAGTTTGGTCAATGGCATGCAAATGATCTTGGATAGAAACTTAAAGGGTGGAAGATTTTTAGTAATTTCTCATTCCATTCTGAAAATTATATTCCAAAGTTTTAACATTTAACAATAAAATATAACTTTTATCTGAGATTATGCAAGTCAAAACATTTAACTTGCTCTTTCTAACTACTGGCCCAAAATTTTTCTACCAAATATTTTAGATCTTACAGATTTAGGACCATTGTAATCCAAGCTTGTGGTGGCAGGGATGAGATGCAACCCTGCAAATGGAGGGTTGTGTCTGCACAGGGTGTTCCACAAGGGCCAAGCTCCTTCCTGCTTGTTCTGCACTTAGAGGACGTTTTTACGCTGTCATTTACCTCTGTAGTATCAGTGGGTTGTCAGTCCATTCTTCACTTGGCTTCAGTCTGTGACCTGATGACTTTATGTTGCAGCTATTCTAGTCCTGACCGAGATCTGCCACTTTGACGGAAGAATAAAGACAGTGCTCTATGGCAGGAAGAACATATTTATTTTTATATTCTTTTTTAGCATGAAGAGGAGCATCTCTCTTGAATTCTATGCTATTGTTTTGAACAGGCTATGGAATTAGAGAGATTTATATGGTTCACTAAACATTGAGAAGGGTGCTATGGTTCCAATGAAATCTACATTGGGTTCCTTGACCATTCATTTCATCCTCTGTAGAGTTTTTTTTTTAAATATTCATCAACACTTCTTTCCTGGTTTTCTGTCTGTGAACAAGCCACTTTGACTCCCTCACCAATGCTACCTGACCTGCAGAGAATTTTTAGCTTTTTCTGTTTGCATTTAACTTGGTCCCAGATGTTTGATTCCCCAACTTCTCTTCCACAGTTCTCTAACTTCACCTCCATACCCTTCATTTCATCTTTAGATAAACTTACTATCTCAAGTCCAGGACTGCCAACTTGCCATCAACACCTCCCAGAGTTCCCCTGCAGCTATAGTATTCCCAGAACTCCCAACCTCCCTTCCCAACCACCTTCAATCATACTACCCATGGAAAGATCTCAGTCACAGCTCTTTCCAATGGGATCTTTAAAAGAGCAGCTCATTTTTCTCATTACATTGTCCCAACCACCCTCCCATTGAGTTATTATCCCATCTCTGTCTTCAATATCTAAGAATTGGAAAACCAATGTCTTTGCCGCCTTGGTAGATGGCTCATTTTGTTACTGAAATTAAAGAGTGTCTGATCAGTAACAGATTCAATGTGCAAGCACATAACCACAGCAAACACTACTGAATTTTGGTGCATAATACCAGGAGCATATCAGAAAGAAAAAAACAAATTTTTGACTCTGTTCAACCAGTCAAGTTCTTAGATCATTAAGAAGAGTTTGAACTGAGTTTGTTTATCTTGTGAAGCCAAAAGATCGTCACGTTGATGGCGCACTTATAATTCCAGCCTCTGGGTATAATTCATCATGGAGATTTATCAATTCTCTGGACGCTTGGTATACATGATTGATGGATTTGCTGCCTGTCATAAGGAATGTAAAATGCATTGTTTCCACAGTCGATATCGCAATTATATGCAATGGTTTTACTAAATTCAAAGTAACAAGAAACATAAAAGTTTAAAATCAGAATTATTTGCAGGATTTATGGTCATTTAATGCATAATCTTTCATGCTTTCAGTACATTGTACAACTAATCTGAAACAGTCTCTGTTCTGATTTATTCAACATGCAAAACGATTGAATCAGATAACTACAAATTGAACCATTATCATATTAATAAAGATTCCAAAATAAGGCAATTGGACTGGAATAGCAATGAAACTACTCCAGTTTTCTAGTAGACCATGCTACAGAACCGTTTTATGAATGGAATCTGTACAACTATAAGAACTCTGAATGGGTGTCAACGTAGTGCCAATCAATGGCAGGCAAATGCAGTGATTAGGGATGGTCAAGTACATGGGAGAGATGTCCCATTTGTTTCCTTCATACAAGGGGTGGAGCTAAACAATCTATAGGCCCATGGAGAAAGAGATCATTCAAGCGACTGCTACCAGAAGTATCTGGCCAATCCATACACTACATTAAGATCGTTTTGGTATTGTGTGTGATATTTTGCTTTTGTAAAATTGTTGTGTTCTGTTTTTTTTTAATTTAGTGATACATCAGATTAACAGGCTCTTCTGGCCCATGAACTTGCTCCGCCAAAATACACCCATGTAACCAATTAGCCTATGCAGCCCGAACATCTTTGGAATGTGGGAAGAAACCGGAGCATTCAGAGAGAACCCACAAGGTCACAGAGAAAGCATACAAGCTTCTTAAAGACAGTGGCAGATTTGAATCCAAATCACAGCCGCTGTAACAGCATAGCGCTAAGTGCCAAGCTAAGCATGCTGGGACCTGCCCAGAGTTCGGAGAATGTTGGTAAATGATTAAAAATGTCTCTACTATGACTTCAACCATTTCTATCAGTACCCAGCCATGCATTCCAACGGGACCAGAGGACTTAACTACATTTAGACCTGTTGTTCTCAAACCTTTTTTCCATTCACACACCACTTTAAGTAACCCCTCACTAACAACAGAGCACATATGTGATAGTAACTGTGACTCGTCAAGATCCTCACCTCCCATCGTATCTCCTTTTGGTAAAGTAGATGTGTCTTCAACCATGAAGAACAACTCAAAATAGTCTCTCAAGGCCTTGGGCAGTTCCACATTACTCAATATTAATTCCCCCTGGGGCGGCACGGTTGGCGTAGCGGTTTGCGCAATGCCAGTGATTAGGACCGGACCTGGGTTCAAATCCCACGGTGTCTGTAAGAAGTTTGTACATTCGCCCCGTGTCTGTGTATGTTTTCTCCAGGGGCTTTGGTCTCCTCCCATCCTTCAAAACGTACCAGGGATGTAGGTAAATAGGCACATAAATTGGACGGCATGGACTCATAGGGCCGAATTGGCCTCTTACAGTTACGTATGTCTAAATTTTTTTTTTAAATTACATCTTCTAGTTGACTTGCTGTGGTGGTACACCATCAGCCTACTGCAGGGGACATGGGAGGACAGGGCAACACCTGGCCAGCTATCAATCAGCCGACTTGAATGGACAAAGCCCCACCCGGTCAGTTGTCAATCACCCTCCGGGATATAAGCTGGAACCAGCCCTTTGAAGGCAGTCTCAAAGCTTGCAACACCATTCTCACAGCTAGCCCTGTGAAGGTTTATGTTGAATAAAGCCTGTAGAACAGAATTTATGTTTTGTGTGTTTGCATCTGTTCGATAGCGCACCACACCTACAATCACTTTAGCTACTCTTTAGCCAAAGATTTTACAATTATATAAAGAGGAAAAATTTATCTTTTTTTTTTCCTTTCTTGATGGTTCTTTGCTTTTTTTAAAAGTTTTCCCACTATTCTTGCTGATTTTGTCTGCATGTGCAAGTGAGAAGGAGAGAAAATCTAAACTACAAAGTTGAAAAAATGTTAGTACTTGTAGAAATATGAACATTTCATTAACCGAATTAACATATAAATAGATGTCGATGGAGGTGATTTAGTTCTGCATGTTATCCGTGTAGAGTAAGATGAGGTCTTCTTTTAAAACCTCATCCTTATTTTTCAATTTTGCAACATGAAATAAACATCTGTGCATTCAAATCTGTTCATACCTTTCATTCAATTTTTGAATAATGCACCAAAGCCTCAATAAATGTATGAATATAGTTTATTAAGCAAATTAAATTCAGCTGGAATTTTATGTAGCTGGATTTTGTCTACATGCACAAGTGGTTTATTCATAATATTCTCAACATAGCAGTCCTTAATGTTCTAATTTATGCGAGAGCTTTCTACATTTCAGTGGCCACACAAATTATTCTGTACACCCCACACATTCGGCTAGCATTCTGTTCAATGTTGGGTCATGTTTCATAAGATGTGAGGTCTGAAGATTCAGCTACGGGTATAGCATGTTAAAGCAGCAAGACAAAATAACAACTACAGAATGTCCTGATCCACAATACACATTTCTTGAAAAGTTAGCAAGGTGATGGGTAAACATCATAGTGGCCTTGGCTGACTAATGGAACAATTGTGCTCTGGATTTTAAAAATAATTTAAATAAACACACCGGAAGATATTGAACAAAGGCAGGCAACAAATATAAGCTATCCTCGGTAGAAAAGAGGTCCAAAATCAAAGTCTTTGCCACTGATGTCAAACCATTTAATATAAAATGTCAAAAAATCTCAGAAATTTGGGCAGGGGGCACAGTGGCATCGCTAGTAGAACTACTGCCTCACACCGTTAGAGACCTTGGGTACAGTCCTGATCTTGGATGCTGTCTGTGAGGAGTTTGAATATTTTCCCTATTACCTATTTCCTCCAGGTGTTCCAGTTTCCTCCCATATCCCAGACTTACAGATTTAGATAGTTTAAATGGCTGCTGTAAATCACCCCTAAAGCAGTGGGTAAGTGGTAGAACACACAAGTCATTGGAGAGAATGCGGAGAATTTGTATTTAAATGGAATTAATCGGATTATTGATTATTGTGAAGCAGAATTCGTACACTTTGAAATTATAGACATCATTGCATGATAAAAGGTACATTCAAATGTTCCAAACAGATTCAGCATCCAACGAGTTAAATAATTCCAACATATTTTAAACATTTCTGTTCAATATGAAATTAAATATTTGGGTAAAAGTTATTATGATGATAGATTTAGTGGCACCAGTAGCTTTGAGAAAAGTATGGAAATTATTTTGAGTAATTGGTATGATTTTATCTATAAAGGTTTGAAAATTTTCTTTTTTAAAGAGTTTCCTCACTGCAAATTTTAGATCTGAAATTGTTCAACAAATCATGAAAGGCGTTTATATACTTTAATTTTGGTGCTTTCTTCTCATTTTCCTCTAATTAAAACAGCATTGGAAGGATAGAACCAGTCACTGATTCAAGCCTAGTTTACTTCTCATGTTCAGGTTTCACTGGCTCACAGGAAGATATCACTCCTTGGATAATAAATGGATGTTCCATGAGAAAAATGGAAAGGATATTTTGTGCCTCAACTACACAGGAGGTAAGCTGGACAGATATTAATTGGCAATTACCGAAGGGACGTCACATCTGGGAGCTTTTGGGGACTACTCTGGCTGGGCTTTGAATTGAGAAACAAATGTTTACTTTTTTTTAAAATGTAGATCTGCAGCACAATGACAGGCCCTTCTAACCCATGAGCCAATGCTGCCCCAAATACCCCAATTAGTCCACAACCCCTTTACATTTTGAAGGATGGGAGGAAAATGGAACACCAGAAGAAATCCACACATTTTTTTTTAAAGTAAACATTTGTTTCTCGATTCCTGTGCTCAGTGGACAAGCCCTTGTTCTTTCACCAAAGCAGGGGATCCAGGGAAACATATGGGAAGCTATGGGCAGAGGAACAGCAGAAAGTTAGTTGAATTGAACATTTGAGAGCTGATTGATAAGTGAGTTTAGGACTAGCAGAGCAGAGAAGGAGTGGTTGTGAAAATAAATTAAAAATCACAAAGGGGATGGAAATCAAAAACTGCAGATGCTGGATATTTATTTTTATTCATGTAAAATCTTGCAACCGCAGGGTCTGTGCCCAAGATGGCGGCACCTGTGCTGGCAGCTATGGACTCAGCAGATGAAGGTCATGCATAGGTTGTGGGCTGCTGACAACTTGAGGTCAAAGGACATGCACAGGCAGTGGGCTGATAGAACTCGCTCATCGGAACTAGTTATCAGATCCGGGATTTGAGAGGGGGCTGAGGAGAAAAAGGGTTCCCGAAGGGCCTCGCATGCTAAAGGCTTCCTGACCACATTGGAGGTTTGGGTCTGGAGCTCGGGCTGCCAATGGTTTGACCTGGAGTCTGTGCAGTTACAGAGGCTGCAAGAGCACAGGAGGCAAATCCACAGACACTCAGTGTCTCTGAAAGGACTTTTTTTCTCTTATTGCAAGGGGCACCTGGCAATATTAATGGCCACTCTCTGCGTTATGGCAGACAAAAGTACATTTTGTGTAATAAAAAAGAATTTTGAAATAAAATCAGGAAATAATAGAAAAACTAAGTTAGTTGGGCAGCATCTGCAGATTGAGAACCAGTTTGAGGCCCTTCATCGGATCCGAGATAAGAGAGAAACGAGTTAAAATGAGCAGTAGAGAAGGTGAGGGGAGATGTAGCCTTCTGCAACTTTGCTGCTGCTGAGATAATTGTGTTTTTCACTTAAACATAAGATTTCTTGCAGATCAGCAACTTCACTGCAGCGATTTGTACTTTGAACTGGTCAAGGACCAACTTTGAGCTTCCCTTTGACCACCTGGTTTGGATGTGTATCGTGGTAGCGTTTCGACTCTCCAGTCCAAAATTGGAAGTTGATAAATTGCCAGACTGGAATTCTCCACACCACACTGTGAGAGAGACACTTATATGTAATCTGCCCTGGGGGTTGTATATCTTGTTGGAGTTTTTAGTTGATATATTTTTGCTGCACACTGAACAAGGACATTGAAAACCTAGCACAACCCTGCAGCAATCTTTCAGAGTGTATGAGTTGGAGTCCAAACACCAACAGTTAACGAAGTTTTCTATCAGTTTTAAATAGTATTACTAGAAAAATGCCAGGATGTCCAGAGGCTCTTTTTAAAAAAGACTTGCAAAAATAAATTACATCAAAATTGAGTTGCTCCACTCAAGACCACAAGAAACTACAAAATGTTGTGAAGGTGGCACAGGCCACCACCTTCCCTTTTCCAATTCCATTTTTACCTCCTCCTGCACTGGAAAAGCTGTCAACATATTAAAAGACACATTAGACCACAGTCACACTCTCTTCATCAAACACCCCATCCCATCAAAAAGAAGATTCATGTGTGAGATTGCGCATATCAAACTCCTGGACAGTCTCTTTCCTGTTTTTATCAGACTCCTGAATGAAACCCCTGTTGGGCACTACCAGTTGCCCCAATAATTACAAAGACGAAGATTGAGGGGAATGATAGGCTTTATTGTACATAAGACTTGAGCTGGCCCGGATCCAAGCTAGGGAAGTGCAGGGAAGGGAGAGGTGGCTCGAACCTTGTGGCCTGGGCCACAGGGGAGGAGTCCAGGGGAGAGTGTCATCGGAGGGCAGGCCAGCCCATTCCTTTACCGGCCAATGAGTACATACAATCCATATCATTACAACCCCAAAGAGTAAAATTATGTTTCTTTTGCTCCATAATTATCAATCTCTCTCTGTAACTCTGCACTTTTGTACCATTGCACTGTCTCTTTCCTATTGAACTGTATGAGATGTCTACTGGCCTGCTCGCCGAACACTCCTCCCTGCTGCATCGTTGTAGAGGCGGCAATAAACAATTCTATGTCGTTTTGAATGTTGCAATTTGCAAATCTAAGACCATAGCACTAAGCCAAGTTTAAGCTTTGTTCCAATCACACATTCCAGATCAAAAGATCTCTCATTTACCCAGATTCACTACCTGATCCTTGGAAAAGATCATTTAGAAATCCTTGGGTCAACTAGGTATTATCTTCACGATCCTGCATCTTGCACAGTCATTCTTCACTTCCAAACTTGCGATAGTTCCAAACTGCTGTTCACTTCCACATCTCTCTGTAGCATTACTCATGAGGGTGGTCCCCCAACTTCCATTGTTAAAAACAGCAGCTTTCAAGCATTTCTCCACCCACAGGAACAGGCAGCGTGGGCATGGCCACTGAGTTGAAATCTTCCCCAAACTATAGACATTCAGAGACTTTTACTTAGTCCTTCCTTGCAATTTCCTGCCAGGAGCTCCTGCTATATCTTTGGAGAATATTTATGGACCATTCACAAAAAAAACCATGCATGCTGTGGATGCAACCAGCTTGTTCCTCTAATCCCCACCCCTCCTGAGAGCATACTCACACATAATGCCTTCCATCATTATCACGCTATTTATTCATTCAGTAGCAACACTCCCCAGCAGCTGGAAGAGTGTTCCTTGTCTTGTGATAAATCCCTTTAGAGTTTTTTCCACAGATATATACACACACACACACACACACACACAGACACACACACACACACACACACACACACACACACACACACAAGATCCTTATTTTTATTCCTGCAACAGTCACAAGGCCACTTTAATTCGAAAGTATTAAGTCATTTTATAGCAATCTTTTCCATTCAGTCTACAGTGAACTAGAATTTACTGTCTATCTATTGTTCAGATAGCTGGCTCCACCCTCACCTACCCCAATATAAATCCTGGTTTTCCCACCTTACCTCAGATTCACCTGAGGACTATTGTATGTATATACCAGCCATTGATTGTAAGCTATTAAAAGCATGTTTCTGCTCCTTTCAAGTCTCTGAGTACAATCAGATGCGTAACAATTCGAATAGCTTAACTTTTGATGCAAAATAGAAGCCCTGTTGAACCAGGTATGCTCCAGATCGACCTTCTATTCCCAGAAGCCCTGAGGAATTCACCGACAGGCCGGAATGCTTCCAATCTTATCTGACAGCCACGCAAGATGTCTTAAACTCTGATAGTCCGCACTTCTGTCTCAAATCAGCCCCAAGAGGTCCTGTCATCGGGGTCTGTGCAACTCACGAGTCTGCCATAGAAGGCCCACTACATGAGGCCTCAGAATGATGTGCTGGTATGACACCGGCACTCTCAACATCGACAATGCCCGGGTGAGTCGCTGGACAATTATATTCTTGAACTGTGGGCCCTGACTAGGAAATGCCACTGTGAAGCAGCCACAGCCTGGGTGAGAGAGGAAGAGGAAATCCTGGATACCCTCGTGGCAGGAGTGAGGTCGAGGTACGTGGATGCCACATGCAGTCTCTCCACCCTAAATATTAACCCCCCCCTCCCCCAACTGTTTCTGAATCTAACTCCCAATTGCAAGCCAATAGCCACAAAGAGCAGGTGATACAGTGCGAGGATCGGGAATTTATTAGAGCTGAGACTCAGCAGCTGCTTAAAGAAAACATCATTGAGCCTAGCAACAGCCTATGGAGAACCCAGGTGGTAGTTGTGAAAGAGCAAGAGAAGTCCAGGCTAGTGATTGACTATAGCCAAACAATTAATCACCTGACACTCCTGGACACATGTCCCCTCACTCAAATTTCGGACATGGTAAATAAAATTGCGCTGTATTGGGTCTATTTAACCATTGACCTGAAAGCTGCACACCATCAATAACCGATCTGTTCCGAACCCTACACAGCATTTGAGGCAGAGGATGACTTTATCAGTTCCGGAGGGTCCCATTTAGTATCACAAACAGGGTCTTGGTCTTCCAGAGGTAGATGGACAAAATGGTCAATGAATATGGGTTAAAGGCCACCTTCCCTTATCTTGACAACGTCACCAATTGTGGACACTCTCTGGAAGGCCACAACGCCAACCTCCAGAAGTTTCTCCATACTGCCAAATTCTGAATCTCACGTACAACTCCAGGAAGTGCGTGTTCTGGGCTAAACATCTGGCTATTCTGGGCGACATGGTGGAGGATGGAATGCAACCCCTGTTAGACCTCCCAATACCAAAGACCATGAAGACTTTAAGGAGGTGCCTGGGCTTCTTTTCTTACTACACCAGATGTCTCTGATATACTACCCTTAGCCAGGTTGGCAGGCCGGTTGCCTTTTTTTCCGCACCCTACAAGGCCACAAGCTTGGGAACCCATCAGTAGAGAAAAAGCTCCAAGCCATAGAGGCCATCGGGCACCGGAGGCATTACCTAGCTGGTAGAAAATTTACACTGCTCACCGACCAGCGATCGGTGGCATTCATGTTTAATAGCGCAAAATGAAGAGTACAAACATGCTTTTAACAGCTTACAATCAATGGCCGGTATACACAATAGTCCTCATTTGAATCTGAGGTAAGGCAGAAAACCAGGGTTTATATTAGGATAGATGAGGTTGGAGCCAAGGGAGGAGCCAGCCAACTGAACTACACACAGTCAGTGAATTCCAGTTCACTACACAGTCTTTCTGTATTTTTGCTATCACATTGCAAAGAACATGCATCTTTCTGGTTTACCGATCTTCACTGTTAATTATAACCAAGAAATATTTAGGCTAGCACTCCGAGCATGGTCTATCACTGCTGTATCACACTTGGAGTTGTAACAGCAGTCACTAGGTCATTTTAAAAGGAATAGTTGAAAGAGAAAGATAGATAGATGGATAATGGATAGATAGATGAAGTGAGCAAGAGAGAAAGAAAGAGAGAGAAAAAACTGTCACCCAGAAATAGACAGACACACACAAAATAAACAGTCTTGCAAAATAAAACGGTTAGCAGTCTGAGAGCTAATGGACACTAGTGATTATACCTTAAAGGCTTAGTTGATGAGTCTTGTGAATTATGTGCCATGGTGACAGGAAACAGAACATTGGCACAAATTCACAATCCAGCATGACCCCACTTACTTCTCAGAGAATTATTGGAATTCATCAGCACCGCAGATCTGGTGAGAATTCACACTCCACAGTTGTCCAACTCTATTATAAATGGTAGGCATGTGTGAACCATTATTCATTCTGCCATTAAGCCTTAAACTATCTTAAAGTCATCAACACATTCTAAACCACCTGAGGCAGGATCATATTTCAAAGTTATTACAATATATATAACTTAGGATATCCAACATTATGATTCACCTCCCAGTACCTTCTGCGTGCAGCAAGCTGGATTTTATTTCATTTTTTTGGATGTCGCTGACAACGCCCACATTTATTGCTCATCCCTAATTATCAGTGAGAAGACGGAAATGAGCCATCTTCTTGAGCTATTGCACCACTTCTGGGTGAGGGAGAAACACAAAACTGCTGGAAGACCTTGAAGGGCTCAGTCCCAAAACGTTGGTTATATATCTTTACTTCCTATCTACACTGTTGAGTTCCTCCAGTATTTTTCTGCAGATTTTCACGTTTCCCTTCTGTGTGAGATAGTTAGTGTTGTTGTGTGACCATTCCTGGAGTTGCTCCCTGTAATGACTGGAAACCAGTAATGACCCACGATTTTATTCTGCTGATTCATCGAAAGTAGTGCCCATGGTCTAATTCCAAGACAAAAATGCTAGAGGAATATTGACCTAATAAGTGTTAGACTGGCTAAAAGATGTTGAAATTATAAGACCGTAAGATCATAAGGTATAGGAGCAGAAATAGACTATTCAGCCCATTGTGCCTAGCCCACCATTTAATCATGAGCTCATCTATTTTGCCCCTCAGCCCCACTGCCCTGTCTTTTGCCCATAACCTTTGATGCTCTGGCTAATTAAGAACCTCACGGTAAGAGCCAGAGGAATCACAAGTTTGCGCAGATTTCTTTCATCCAGAGCGTGGTTAGAATCTGAAATAGAACACGTGAAGGGGTTGTGGGAACACACACTTTCATAATATCATTCTGATGAACACTTGAACTAGCATGGCATAGAAAGCTACAAGCCAAACACTGTTTAACGTAGTGAGCATTGGATAGTCAGCGTGGTGGGCTAAAGTCTGTGTGACAATGTCCCTGTTGCCACAAAATGTAGTCATTCATCTGGTAACTTAAGAATCATCCAACATAGGACTAAGAGTTTAGATTTCAGCAAAGATAGATAAAGAAATTGATTAAGAGATCAAATCAAAGTGTGAGAATAAGTTTGCTGAGGACATAAAAGTGGACTATAAAAGTTACTATAAAAATTATTGGCAAACAATTAGTAAAATCAAGTATAGGTCTCCTTTGATCTGAACAAGGCAGATTTATAATAAGAACACAAGAACATAAAAAATAGGAGCAGTACTAGGCCATTCAGCCCATCAGGTCTGCCCTGCCATTCACTCATGAGCGGATCCATTTTACCACTCAGTCCTACTGCCTCGTCTTCTCCCCATAACCCTTGATGCTCTGGCTAATTAACAACCTACTAATTTCTGCCTTAAATACATCCAATGACTTGGCCTCCACAAGCAACAAATTCCACAAAGACAAACATATTTAGCATTTCAGCCAACAAAAGAATTGTAAAAAGAGTTGTGCTTGTGGTCTTTTACTACTCCTGCTCGATTGAAATGCGAGGAACGTACAACATGGATGAGAATCACAAGCGTAACAGTGACACAGTTTTACATGGACCTCATCACTGTGCAAGAATGCTATTTACATCTTTCTCCCTCAGGTACCAGTCCAGCTTTCTCTTCAATGCATCAACTATATTCTGACCAGAGAATGTTCAATCAACCATCAACAACAGGGCTGTGGATCACATAAAGACCAGATCAGATTAGGATTTCAAATTGGCTTCCTTGAACTTTTCCTTAATGACTTGATTGTTTTATTGTCATCAATAGAGGATGAGCAAATGTAGGTTCTTGGGAGTCACTATCTCGGAAGATCTTTCCTGGAACCAACACACCAATGGCATCATGAAGAAAGCCTCTACTTCCTCAGGAGTTTGCGGAGGAGCTAGTGGAGTTGTTCAAGAGAACCGGTACGACATGGCCTGTTTCCGTGCTGTAAATGGTTATATGGTTATAAGGTTGACTCATGGACCAACATCCATGTTTTCCCCATCTGGATCCCAGAGTTTCCATCCTCTTGTTCAGTTAATGTTTAAAGAATAATGGTTGATCCATCTGAAAAAAGTTGCCTTGTCCCATCATTTTAGAGACTTCTGGGTTACAGAGGAGGGATTAAATTAAACCACAATATCAATTGAAAAATTAACTGAATAAAAATAAAACCTTTACGCTTCTTTTAGAATCCAAAGCTATAGCTGATGGAACACATTTTTACTCAAACTCAATGAGCAAGACCTTGTATTCTAAAAAAATTTTTAAAAATGATTGAAATACTCATTGCAAATCTGTCCCAAATTGTTACAGATGGTGGATAGCAAATATATATAGTACTCATGTTTCACTCATGTCGGTGGAATCATTGTACTTCTTGTCTGCCTAGAGAATTATTACGCAGTTTGGATCACCTGCCCTTTCTGATGTTACTCTTTCGGCATCATGCAGTTTCCTTTATTTACTACAAGTATAAAACCCAGAAGCATTTAGCATTTATAGTGTGTAAAAGAGCTGCATCGATTAGAGAGATGACCACTTTGTTAGAGGAACCATGTGCTATCTAAACAGGACTGTACATTGTGATGAATTACTAATGACTTCCTCTGAGGAATGCCAGAGGATTAACCTTTGCTCCAGCAGTTCCTGTTCTACACTGCAGATATAATCAGATCTACAACAAGCGAGTGTCAGCCTGTTATTCATTCCAGCAGAAATAATCCCTCATTCTCAAAAGTTTAATCAGTCTTTTCTTGATTTAATTAATCATGTGATCAGTGATGAAGTACCTGGATTTGAAATTCCACCCTGTCAAAACATTTGTAAAAATCTAATAAATCTCCCAGGATGAGGAAAGGTAATGCAGAAATGAACTAAATAAATGTTGGGAGGGTAAATGTTTACAACCTGCTTCTGTAACACCTTGTAAAGTTGTGCACACCATGTGGTCAAAACACTGGTTTGCTTAAGGGAGGCCCAAGTACAAAGGCAACGTCAGGTCACAGTCTCAAAAAAACTGCAGGAGGTTCATTATATTCCGACTCACCAAAATTCCAACTGAACCACCCAACCACTGAAATTCCCGCAACACCCAACATTCCCACTACACCACCTATCAACTTTCCCACAACACCTACTAACATTCCCACAACATCCAACGTTCCCACTACATCACCCACTGACATTTCCACTACACCCACCAATCTGCATGAGATTCAGTGCCAAAATGAAATTCCATTGAATCGGCATCATTAACTTACAGAAGACACAAAAACTGAAGATGCAGGAATCCTGAACAAAATCCTCAGGAACTCAGTGGGTTAGGCAGCATCCATAGATAGAGGGATAGTCAACGTATTGGGTCAGGTCCCATTCCTGAGATCTTTTACTGCATTTATCATTTAAGGAAGAGGTTTTATAGTTACAACATTGACTGAAAAAGTCACGACAATCTTAAGAGCAAACTTCTCTTAAGTTTCTTGCCAAAGGGTTCTTGAATTTCCCTTTACTACATTAATCATGAAGTTTTCTAACACCACAAAAAGGATTGTGTTACAAACTAACAACTCTCCCAATTTTGTTAAACACTGAAGAGACTTTGTTAGCACTAACAAATGAACAGAAATGGCAAAAATTCACTAGACAATGGTAAATTCAAAATAATTTTTTAATTAAACTTTAAATAACATAACATTTCTTACTTATCTCTAAAGTTAACTCCAAATTTAACCCCACTGTGCACAAATATAAATGTGTGTTAAAGTTCCAAATTTTGAAAAGTTCATTTTAAAACTTCAGCATCATTTTGGTCTTGATAGTAGGTCTCAAATTTTCAGTTCAGAAATAATTATAAAGCACTTTTAAACATTATATTTTCAGATCTCTTTAAACTCACAAGTGATGAGCTGTCTTTCAGAGATATTCTTCAAACAGGAGTGACCATCTTTTGGGCACAAATGAGAGGTTGTCTTATTTAAAAACCATTTATGTTGTATCTCCTGTGAATAGAATAATACAAGTCCTGTCTTTCCAGTAGGCCAAATTTTCTATCTTCTGTCTTTAGTTTTCTTGCATGATGAGGCTGTATTTCAAAAGAGCAGTTAGAGACTGACTTATTTCAAAGCCACTTATTCTGTGTTCCCCTTTTTCCGGAGTAACATAAGTAGCTTTTTCCCCCTCTGCAGGAAATATTGCTGCTTTCAATCCTGTTTCATCAGGACAGTGAATTCCCTTAAACTGAACTCTTTGTCTCCCATTTCAATAATATATTTCTGGCAAATATCTCATGTCACATGGTATGTGACATCATTTCTGTCTTTGAAGTTCATAATGTCTTTTCACACTGATGTGCTAAAAGCATCTAAGTCCCTTTATACCTCCATGATATCTGCCGAAAGGACATAAAATGGCTGTACATTTACGCAGGTGCTTCTGAGATGACACCTATTGTTTTCAATATCTCAAGAACCATCATAAATCCTTTCATCTCTTGGTTTCAACTTCAATCATCTGCTATTCTATCTCTGCAAATGGCTCTCCATCTCAAAGAACCATGTCTGTAAAAAATGCTAATGTGTTGTTTTTGTGTTGAAGCCAACTAACAGGTCCAAAGAATCATGTGTAGGCACTTTCAGGTGGCCAATTGCCCCGCAAGTAAAGCCACATGTTTAGGCAATATGCGGTTGTTTTGAGGCCACCTGAATGTGCAGGAGGTGCTCTTGAGGCGAGCTACATAACCCTCCTCTGAGAGGGATAATCAGGTCAGCTCAGTGGCTCCCCCAGCCACCTGAATGCAGCTGGCTGAAAGTGGATGTTAAAGGGTCAGGCTGCTGATCACAGCTGACACTGGGCAGGAGCTGGAGTGTGCTCAGAACCGCATCCGGTGCAGCTGTGTCCTTCAGATGGCCAGCGTTGCGCTTTAAACGCTGGCCACCTGAATGGCAATTTAAAAGGCCGCTTCTGCTTCTTCAGGCGCATTCTTAGCGTAGAATGCACCTGAAAAAGCCTTTTGTCTGTAGACTGTAACTGAGCCCTGTCCACCCAAAACTAACTTTTTAAATAAAATATAGTTTTAACATTAAACTATGGATTAATATTAACACATCCGTAACAACAGTCTACACTACTGTACCACCACTTTTTTCTAGCACAATGGTAACTGTGAATATTTATTATCTCTTTTAAACTTATTGAATACTACTGTATTATTCATACAAAGTATCTGTTTGGCTACAGCAAGTAATAATTTTGATACACATGTACAATATGATAATATACTCATTATCATTTACTATTATTAATGCTATTAGCTGATTATATTTGTTGGAAGTCATTGTTGAGATGATACTTTGAAGCTGAAATCGCACCAAAGAGTTAAAATCTGAGACTTTGACCAATGTGTTAATGAATTATGTCCTCTAACATGCCATGTAAATATTAGGTGTTTTGAGTACACCATGACTGCCATTAATTAATAACAGTAATTGTGAATTGCTGTTCAGTTTATTACATTTTAATTACTGATCTCTTCTTATTAATCTTTTATTCCAACATATATTTTTCTCTATGAATAATTTGAGGATGTATAATAAAGCTTGGAGAATATTAATTAAGCTTTTAACTAGATTTGTGGTGCAAATTAAATCTTTATCAACGTGCAGGACCAGTATGTTGAAAATACCTCATCAAAGCCATAAATGGAAGACTAAACGTTTTGGACTCCTTAGGAACAAGGAGATTTTATCCCAGGAACGTTTTCCCATTTTACTGCCACAATCTAAAATAATTTCCCTTCTTTGATTTCCTTGGAATGCTGGCTATGAAAAATGGTCTTCTTGAGGCGGTGAGAAAGGAAACATCTGAACTCCTGGTTAGGCTCAGCCCAAGTTTAGAAGTTTTTTTTAAGCCAGAGTGATTATTCTTGCAGTTAATTATTATGATTTGGATTGAATGTGGGATGTATGATTTGGAAGAAAAATTTGCAGTGACACTGGCAAGTGGGGAAGGTAATTGAAGGTTACAGAACAATGTTGTTGAGTTGAAAAGGTGGGCAGAGCAATGGCAGATGGAATTTAATGCTGATAAGTGTCAGCAGATGCAACGTGGGAAGGACAAAAACAAAAAATTGTCAGGCCTGAAGAATATTGCCCTTGGTGTACATTTCCAAGGATCCTGAAGGTAGCAGCACTGCTAGATTAGGTGGCGCAGAAGGCTTCAATCATTGCTGTGGAGAATCAAAGAACAGGGAGATACGATACAACTTAATGAAACATTGAAAAAAACCTGCAGATACTGGAAATCTGAAATATAAAGAGTAACCTCTGGATAGCACTCGACAGGTCAGGCAGAATCCACAGTGCTGGATGCTGTTTGCCATGCTATAGCAAGAACAAAACCACACTGAACAGGGTGTAAATGAGATTCACTTAGATGTTGCCAGGAATGGGACATTTAAATTATGAGGGTAGACTGCATAGGCTGGGTTTGTTTTCCTTGAATCAGAGGATGTTAAGGGGGCCCAGATGGTAACATATGAAGGGGTTAAAAAGGATAGGACCTAGTGTGGATAAATGAGAAGAATGTAGATGGTACAACGGGCATTGTGGACATGAGGAGCTGAATGACCTGCTTCTGTGCTGTTCGATTCTACGACCACTACATACAATTCCCTTATCCATATCGCCAAATAGAATGAAAATAGCTGAGGACCCAGCACTGATCTTGGTAACACTCACTGTATCCAGATTGCCCATACATAAATCACTCCTTGATATTGACTGTTGGAATTCTCTTAGCCAGTCTTCTATCCATGCCAATAGCTCAGCCCAAAGCCAGGTGTTCCCATCTTTTACATGGCACCTTATCAAATAAATCCCTTCTGGAAATCCGAATGTACACTACTGGTTATACCTCTAGAAACTCCTGCCAATTTGTCAAACACATTTACTTTTCATGAAACCCTGTTGGCACCATTCGATCGTCTCATGACTTTCCAAATGATATGCTTGAACCTCCTCAATAATGGACTTCAACACTTTCCTAATACTGGATGGCAGACTCATTGGCCTATAGACTCCTGCTTTCTATCTCCCCCTTCCTTGAATAATGGTGTAAAATGTGCAGTTTTCCAAATCTCTGAGGACCTCTGTAGAATCCATGAGACCTTAATAGATGACAGCTAATGCCAGCATATCTGTGCAACTATATTCCTGAAGACTCCAGTTCACAGGCCATCAAATCCACACTTTAGCCTTACTCTTCACCTCAACCCCTTAGTGGATGCAATGCACAGAATCCTCCTTTCTTCATTATATTCGACATTATTTGTTGATTAAATTATCATGCAGCAGAAAATATTGTTAACAGAAAATTCATGAGGCGCTTCAGCAGAACAGCAGTAAATTCTATTTAATCGGCTGAACAAATGCAAACATTGGACAATGATAATAACTGGGGCTGCTCTTCTGACTGACAAGATGGCAGTGATATGGGCCAAGGTATTTGCATAATTACAGCAGATTCGTGCAAAAACAGCTCAAGAATAGTAATTTTTATGAAAAGAGAGAGTAGCAATTATCTTTATAATTAACTAGAACAACTTTATGTGATTATAATTTCCTCTGAGGCGGAAAAAGATCAAAAAATAAACACACACAATGCAGATTTAATGGAATCATCAGTCCAATGGAGTAAATTGTGAAAGCAAAGTCTTCAGGGTCAAGACTAGGAGCAGCAGAATGAGCAGTGCAGACACAAAGGGTTTGAGAGGGTCAGTGGGCAAGTGGTCAGTGGTCAAGCCTTCTGGAATAATGGATCTATAGTGAAGAATAATACTGGATAGTTGCAAGGTATAGAATGTCACTGGTGTGTAGACATTGAGATGCTGGTGTGATTCCCCTCAGGAGAAACAAAGGCAATTTGGTGGACGGTTCACATTTAAGGTGTGACATAGTAAATAGAGAACTATTTTCACTAATGGCAGGAGGCCCAGATCCAGAGGATGAAGATGTGATATCACATTCCATGGGCACTCTCAAGACAAGCCTTGCTCTCTGAACACATCCAGCTGGGATTGGGAATACTAAACATGTTGTCTCCATCCAGGGTTAAAAATAGAACTTCCAGGTGAGGAAGAGCTTCACTTACTCATGGTCCAACCTCATCTGTGGCATTCAATGCAGCCAGTGTGGCCTCCTCTACATCAGTGAGACCAAATACAGATTGGGTGACCACTTTGTTTTCATAGTTCAACCATCATTCAGCAGTCTCACTGTCCATGGGAAGAAACTATTTTGTAGCATGGTGGTTCTGGTTCTTATACTTCTGCATCTCTTTCCCAATGGGAGTAGCTGAAAGAGGATGTGTGCAGGGTGGAAAGGATCCTCACTGATTTTGCAAGCCCTCTTAAAACAACTATCTGATTAAATCACATCAATGGAAAAAGGGGAGAGAGCCTAGTGATCCTCGCTACCGCTTTTATGGTCCTGTGGATTGACCTCCGTTCCAATGCTCTACATCAACCATACCACACCAGGACACTATTGATAGAGCTCCTGTAGGAAGTTGACAGAACGGTGGATGGTAGTTTTGCCCACATCAGCCTTCTAAGGATATTGTGCCTTCCCGATTAATGAGGAGATTTTGTGTTGTCCAAAGGTCACTTATTAAGTAAACACCTAAGAACTTGGTCTTCTCCACTGTCTTCACTACCAAACTATTAATGGGTAGAGTGTCTGCCACAATTGGGAGGGGGGAGAGAGAGGTCGCTGCCGTGGGGCCGGGTGGGGGGGGGGGAAGGTCGCTGCCAAAGGGCTGGTGGTTGCCACGATCAGCGGGAGAGTGGTCACTACCATGAGGAAGGGGAGAGGGCCTGCTGCCATGGGGAAGGGGAGATGGGGTCAGCTGCTCTGAGGAAGGGGAGAGGGGTCGGCTGCTGTGGAGGCAGAGGGGTCAGCCACCGCGGGAGCAGAGGGATCAGCTGCCACAGGGTGGGGGAGAGCATGATTGACAATGGGAGGAAGACTGACAGCTGGTGGGGGAGTGACTGACAGCTGGTGGGGGGGGGGGAAACAGAGGAGTCTAGTTTGAGTGATGCGTCACTTACCGCATCATCATGGGGGCAAGGCATTGCCGGGTTGGTTATTTAATGGATCTATCTGCCCTCAGCCTAAAAAGGTCCTGGCAGCACCTTTGCCCCATTAAGCACACCTGAGTCGCAGGACGGCTACCCAGATACTGCAGTTTAAAAACACTACATTCACTAGCAAGGTTGTCTTGTGATCTGTTATTGTTTTGCTAACAGATCCAGAATGCAGTAGAACAAGCAGGTTGAGCTCAATCATCTCATTAATCAATCAGGTTTGGATACAAATCTTAAAAACTGGAAATGCTAGAACTTTAAAATACAATAGCATGTTTGAGGAAATAAATCTTCCATTTTCTTCCTGAGCACCCTTCTGCACTTAATATTGAACTTTACAGCTTCAGGTAATTTGCTTTTGATGTCAGTCAGTCATCCATCTATGATAATGGCTATGATGTTTATTTTCCTATTTTTTAATCTCCATTTGAGAAGGAAGGACATGCGCAACCAAGTTTTCAGTTCTGCATTCTGTAATTCTTGTTCTTTGTTCGTGCTCTCATTCTCTAACTGCTCCCATTCACTTACTGACCAGATCACCTTGGATACAGTTTATCCTATGGTCACTTGGTTTTCCCCTATCAGGAACATACCCTTCCCCACTCTCCCTGCATCCTAACAAGCTTCTTTAATCTCCCTCATAAAACACAATACTGGAAAAACTCAGCAAGTCAAACAGTGTAGTTCATCTAGCAAAGATAAAGGTTATAATAAATAACCAACATTTGGGGCTTGAGCCCTTCTTCAGCACCTTGATTAAGGGCTCAAGCCTGAAACATTGGTTATTTATTTTCACCTTCGCTATATGAGGTACACTGACCTGCTCCAGGGTTGTGTTTTAACTTCAATCACGATGTCTGGTGACTTTTGTGTTTTATCCCCTTCTTTAATCTCTTTCCAGTCTCTCACCTGAAACGTTAGCGTTGTTCCTTTCCCCACTGATGTGGCCTGACCTGCTGAGAATTTATGGCATTTTCTATCTTTTTTTTTCCCAATAAACATTGGATCTTAAAACATTTCCAATTTCAATATTGCTGTTCAGAAATGAAACCGGAACTGAAGGCAAATGTGGACAATAACTAAAATTTTATTTAAATGTTGAAGAAGTTTGGAAAAGAGGTTAGTCAGAGAATTCCAGACACAAGTTGTAAGGCTGTCTATCCAAGCCAAAGTACTGTAGAGAGGAGGTTAATCGTCCAGGGACCCTGGGAAAAATCATTGGAAGGAGGAGCTGGAGGTTAAAATGTTCTTCCTGCAGATTTTGATATTTCCAGGGATTCCATTACATTTCCACAGCTACATTGTCATTTCCTCTGCAAACATTTAACTTAACTAAACACATTTTGTGATTATCAGTAGTATATTTCTATGCCACTTTTTACCAATCACTCTTACATGATTTGGTTTTATCTCGTCATATCTTCTCTAATATAGGTGATCGTTCCTCACTGGACTCTGTACCTTACTGGGAATGATAATAGCTCATTTGTTATGAGGGACTGAATGGGTTTGAGAGCAGAGGAGATGCTCCTGCCCCCAAGTGTCGTGATGTTCAAAGCAGCTTTCAGAGACTCTGATACCTTCTCAGGAATTGATGAAAAGATGAGAAGTCAGTCCATTGCCAATGTCAGTTAACAATGGTTCCTCTTTGGAACTATAAGTACCTCTCTGTGAGCACTTAGCAAACAAGCTAAGATAGGAATAAACTTTTAATGCTGGAGAAACTCAGAAGGTCAAACAGTGTACTTTATACAACAAAGATAAAGATACATAAACAACATTGCGGACTTGAGCCCTTCTTCAAGGTATGAGCAAAGTGGTATTGGGTGGGGGAGAGACAAGAGAGGAGGTAATAGGTCGATAAGGGAGAGAGGGCACACCAGCAAGCGGTGGGGGGGGGGAAGGCTCTGTGAATGGAGGGAGAAGGGGTGAAGAGTTGTAGGATAGAAGGAATGGGAATGAGAAGGGAGGGAAAACAAGGGGTGGGCTAGCAGAAACTGGAGAGATCAATGTGAATACCATTCGGTTGGAGAACGCCTAGATGATAAATTAAGATAAGATGCAGTCTGGAAGATCTGGCATGAAAATGTGCAACAATCTCACAAAATATTTCCTGTTTTTTTTTAACCTGATCATTTTCAACTGATGCAATGGCTGTTCTAAATGTTCTAGATGTGGTGCAAGCACAGCATCTTCCAGCTACTCCCACCAAGAAAGAGATGAAGTATCGGAGCCATAACCACCAGGCTGAAAATTAGCCACTGCCCATGGGCAGTGAGATTGCTGAATGAATGATCCCTCCAAGACATGACGATTTACTTAACAATATTTAATTATTTTTATATGGGTATTGCATATAAATCACTTGTAAATAAGTGTCCCATTTCTATATATGTGTTTGCATGTTTTTACACCAAGGACTGAAGAAGTTGTTTTATCCAGTTACACTTATACAATTGTATGATAATAATGAACTTGAACTTACCCTTAAAGCATGACTTATGCACGTGGTAGGGTTTAATAGCCTCTTTAAAGGTTTCTGACAATTATATTAATGGACAACTTCCCAAGAGCCACACTTTGTCCACTTAATGTGCATCAGTTGTATTCACTGGGTTCTTTTATTTCTATTTTTAATGATCATGTAATTAAAATACACAGCTGTTTAACTGGACATTTAATCATTTACTTGGGCAGTCTGCAAATCAGCCAGAGTTTTAATTGACAGCAGTTGCCAGGTTGAAAATAATTTTAATGTTTGCCATTGTAGTGCACTACCAGTAACCACAAAGAGGGAACGATAGGCTTTAACGTACAGAAAAACCTCGTTGGCCCAGATCCAGGTACGGGAATGGCGAGAGGGCAGAGATGGCTCGACCTTTATGGCCCAGGACCACAGGGGAGGAGTCATAGGGTATGAGACATCAGTGGGCAGGCCAGCTCCATATATACAGTAGTCAACAATAACTATATACAATGGGGGAAACATATCACCACACCCATTTTCTGTATTTCCATCTTTTCACTCCTGCTGCCTCTCTTGCATTCCTTCTCTGACAAAACCCTTCCTCCTCTTTAACATGTATCCTTCCACTTTTCTCTCCTTCCTCTCAACTCCCACCTCTGGAGCATTTCAAGTCTCCTCCTGTAACATCTAGCTCAAACTAACTCCTTTGTCAATCTCCTCTTGCTCTGCTCTTTTTGAAATTTGCAATTCATTCACTCTGTTGCACACATTATAATTTCATGCAAAATCAAAGTACACACTGCTGTGAAGGCCTCCTAGCCCCAGAAGCACAAATTGCATTTGCAAAGTGCAAAACTTAATTGTGCAGTCTGAATTTGCAAAATGTTGAAAACATTGAAGCAATTCCATGTCATACAGTGAGAAGTAGAGACAGGTTTTTGCTAAGTTTGGGATTAACATTTCTAAAATACACTTACAGTTGGGTGTGGTCACAAATGTTTCAAAATATTATCAAGGCATGGGTTCTCGTTTCCAATCTGAAGACCAGATTTGACAGTCATGTTGGAAATTTTTTCCAATTAATGGGTCACATTTGGATTAGGTCTTTGGATTTCACGATATTCAGGAAAAAAATGTTTCTGACATTTCCTAAGGGGGGAGGGTAATGAGCCAGAGGTTGTGGTACATGCTGGTACCAACGACAAAGGGAGGAAGAGTGAAATGGTCCTAAAAAATGAATATATAGAGTTAGGTAGGGATCTAAAAAGAAGGATCGCAAAGGGGGTAATCTCTGGATTACTTCCTGTGCCACGCGATAGTGAGGGCTAAAATAGTATCAGGGGGAGGATGAATGTGTGGCTAAAGGGATGGAGTAAGAGGCAGGGATTAGAGTTCTTGGATCATTGGGACCTTTTTTGGAAGAGGTGAGACCTGTACCAAATGAACAGGTTGCAGCTGAATCCCAGAAGGACCAGGATCCTGATGTGGGCATTTATAAAGAAGGCTTTAAATCCCCAACTATGGTTGGGGATTTTAATTTTCCTAATTTAGACTGGGAATTCTTTGAAAGGGCTGAATGGATTAGAATTTGTAAAATGTGTGAAGGATAGTTTTTTGCAGCAATATGTTGAGGTATCCACTAGAGAAGGGGCAGTGTTTGATCTACTGTTGGGGAATGAGATAGGGCAGGTGACTGAGGTGTGTGTTGAGGAGCACTTCGGATCCAGTAATCATGGTACCATTAATTTCAATATAATTATGGAAAGGTTTAGGTCTTGTTCAAAGATTGTTTTTGAATGAGGGAAAGTCAGATTTGAAGAAATGAGAAGGGATTTGAAAGGAGTGGTTTGGGCTGATTTGTTTAATGGGAAGGAGGTAGAGGAGAATTGGAGGTCTTTTAAAGGTGATATTTGAGGGTGCAGAATCTTTATGTTCCTGTTAGGATAAAGGTAGGGCCAAATGTTTAAGAGAGAGCTGTGGTTTCAAGGGAGATTAGAAAGTTGATTCGAATTAAAATGGAGGCCTACATTAAATATAAGAAACGGTCTAAACGAGATGCTTGGAAAATACATAGATTGTAAAAAGAAGCTTAAGAAAGAAATTAGGATAGTGAAAAGATGGTACGAGGTGGCTATAGTGAACAAGGTGAAAGAAAATCCAAAGGGTTTTACAAATATGTAAATAGCAAAAGGAGAGTGAAGGATAAAATTGGTCCCTTAGAGAATCAGAGCGGACAACTGTGTGCGGAGCCGAATAAGATGGGGGAGATATTGAGTGAGTTCTTCTCTTCAGTATTCACTGGGGAAAAAGATATGAAATCGTGTAGGATAAGAGAAGCAAAATGGGGTGATTATCAAAAATATAGGGATTAGGAAAGAGGGGGTGTTGGAACTTTTTAGGCATATAAGTCTTCGGGTCCTGACAGGATTTTCCCCAGGACCTTGAGGGAAATCAGGGAAGAAATAGTGGAGGCTTTGACAGTGATCTTTCAAAAGTCACCAGAGGGGGGTGGGACATGGTGCCGCAGGATTGGTGTGTCGCAAACGTGCTTCCTCTGCTTAAAAAGGGCTCAGCAATTATAGGCCAGTAAGTTTGACGTCAGTGGTCGGTAAACTAATGAAAAGTATTCTTAGAGATAATATATACAAGTATCTCGAGAGGGAGGGACTGATCAGGGACACCCAACATAAGTTTGTACAGGGAAGGTCATGTTTGACAAGTCTTGTTGAATTTTTTGAGGAGGTGACTAGGAAGGTTGATGAGGGTAGAGCAGTAGATGTAGTCCATATGGATTTCAGCAAGGCCTTCGATAAGGTTCCACATGGAGGGTTGGTAAGGAAGGTTCAGGTGCTAGGAATTAATGTCGAGATAGTCATTTGGGTTCAACTTTGGCTAGAGGGTAGATGCCAGAGAGTCATGGTGGATAACTGTCTGTCAGGATGGAGGCCAGTGATGAGCGGTGTGCATCAGGGATGGGTGTTGGGTCCCTTGTTGTTTGTCATTTACATTAATGATTTGGATGATGGAGTGGTAAATTGGGTTAGTAAATATGCAGATGATACAAAAATAAAGGGAGCTGCGGATAGTGAAGATGGTTTTCAGAAACTGCAGAAGGATTTGGACTGCTTAGAGGAGTGGGCTGAAAGGTGGCAGATGGAGTTTAATGTAGATAAGTGTAAATTGCTTCATCTTGGGAAGAATAATCAAAACAGGACATACGGAGTGAAGGGGAGGGCAATGAGGAATGCAGAGGAACAGAGAGATCTTGGAATAACAGTTCATCGTTCTTTGAAAGTGGAATAGCATGTGGATAGAGTGGTAAAGAAGGCTTTTGTTATGCTGGCCTTTATAAGATGCACCCAGCACCTTTTCCCCAGTCATTGCACACAGGTCCCAGGTGGTGCCATTTAAAAGGGGCTATTGAGTGCAAGGTTTTAGCTGGTGCACCATTCAGCAAAGTTTTCAATCTCTCTCCTGTACGCTGACTCATCATCCCTTTTTATATAACCCTCTACCGGAGTATTGTCAGCAAATTTGTCAATGTTGTTGTCGAGAAGATGCTGTGATTGTAACAAAAAAGTTACAACCCTAACCCTAACCCTAACCCTAGGGTCCCTGGAGTCCCTGGAGGAACTCAGCCAGTCTCGCAGCATCCACAGGAGATAAAGATATATCATTGACATTTCGGACCTGTTACAATTTCAGGATATTACAATTCTGATGGCTTTCCTTCAGTGAATGCAGAACATATGTTTTGAAAGCTCCAATTATCCTACCTTGAGGAACTCTCAAAGGGTGCTCTTCACTCGGGTAATTATTACTTTTAGAGCTTCTTCCACCTTATAGCAGGTTTAGGTTGCAGGTTGGCTGTAATATAAAGTGAGGGAGTCTGATTTTCCACACATTTTTCTAAAATGAGGTTGATGTCTGTAATCAGACCAGCTTGATCCAATGTAATTCATCCCATTGCCAAAGTATAGCTATTGACTCGAAAGAAACAAAGCATGAAACATCAATGTGATTGTGTTGCTGGGCACAGAGGTGAACATTGACAATCAGGCTCATTGTGAACGCCAGGCTCAGGGTGCGTATCAGCCTCAGTTGGGCACCAATCTTGTGGGTGCCAGTCTCAGGGTGGGTGCTAATCACAAACTGGGTGCCAGTCTTAGGGTGTATATTGGTCTTAGGTGAGGGAGGGCACCAGTCTCAGGGAGGATATCTGTCTCAGGGAGGACACCAGTGAGACTGGTGTGTACAAATATCTGCTCCTGAACACTTCCCACAGCTGCCATAGTACCAAGGAGACAAACAACACGAAAGTTTCAAGTTTCCTTTGATAGCAAAAAGGCAATTTGATTCTAGTATTGTAGAGCATTAAAACATTTGCTAAAGATTGAAACAGGATCTTGATCATTTGGGTACTGGGCAAAGGAATGGTTGATGACATTTAGCACAGATAAATGTTAAGTCTAACATGAGTAGGACCTGCACAGTGAATGGTAGGCTCTAGAGAGTGTTGTAGAGAAGAGGGATCTAGGTGCATTCCAAGGATGTGTGCTGATTATACACCCCTGACTGTGTGGCCAGGCACAATTCCAATGCTATCTACAAGTTTTCCGATAACACCACAGTTGTTAGCAAAATCACAAATGGCAATGAGGAAGCGAACAGGAGGGAGATAGATCAGCTCGTTGAATGGTGTAACAACAACAACCTTGCACTCAGTGTCAGCAAAACCAAAGAGATGATTGTGGACTTCTGGAAGAAGTCAGGGGAACACAACCCAGTCCTCATCGAGGGCTCAGTAGTGGAGAGGGTCAAGAACATTAAATTCCTGGGTGTCAACATCTCCGAGGATCTGTCCTGGAGCCTCCATGATGATGCAATTACAAAGAAAGCCTGCCAGAAGCTATACTTTGTGAGGTGCTTGAGGAGATTCGGTATGTCACTGAAGACTCTCATAAGCTACTACAGGGGTACCTTGGAGAGCATTCTGGATGGTTGTATCACTGCCTGGTATGGAGGTGTCAACTCTCTGGACAAGAATAAACCCCATAGGGTTGTTAACTTGGCCTGCAACATCTCAGGCTCCAGACTTCATTCCATCAAGGACATCTACATGAGGCGGTGATCTTAAAAAAAAGCATCCTCTATCCACCACCCAGGCCAAACCCTCTTCACTCTGCTACCATTGGGAAAAAAGTACAGGAACCTAACAACGAATACTCAAAGGCACAAGGACAGCTTCTTCCCCATTGCCATCAGATTCCAGAATAATCAATGAACTTTTCATGCATTTTATTGTTTTCTTTATAGTAATGTTGTAAGATGGTTATAATTTGAATGTTTGCACTGTGACACTACAGCAAAATAATGAATTTTGATTCTGAGTACAGATACATAATACCTTGACAGTGGCATCACAGGTAGATGGGGTAGTGATAAAGACTATCAGCAAGTTGTCCTTCATTAGTCAGTGTATTGAGTATAGAAGTTGGGAGGTCATGCTACAGTTGTATACGATGGCGGTGAGGTCCCATTTGGAGTATTTTGTTCAGCTTTGGTCACCGTGCTGCAGGAAAGAGGTTATCAAGCTGGAGAAGGTGCAATGAAGATTTACATTGGCCTTACCATAGAAAGAGGTCGAGCAAGTGAGGGCTTTTTTCCTAAGAGCACAGGAATTGAGGAGTGACCTCAGAGATCATGTACATGATCATGAGAGGAATAGATCAGGTGAACGCAGAGTAGGAGAATTAGTAGCCAGAGGACATTGAATTAAGATGAGTGGGGAGATATTAAACTTTTTTTTATACACAAATTGTGGTGAGTGTACAGAGTGGGCTGCTGGAGGAGGTGGTTGAGGCAGGTACTATTGCAATGTTTAAGAAAAAAATTGGACAGATACATGGATATGTTAAAAGAGATACATGAACAACAATAATATAAATTAAGTTATCACAATGTGCCAAGATAGAAATTTGATGCTACATAAAAGAATGGATAAACGAAGTTTCAAAAACTTCCTGTTTTATTTCTACTTCTACATTCAGATTCTCTCAGCCAAGGCCTTTGCTTCATTGTTCTCTTAGAATTTTTCTAATTCATTTAGTCTCCCGAAATTACACAGACCCCATTCATGCTTTCCTTGCTGGGGAAGGATTAAACTGGACTGGTTCATGAGAGTTGAGTAAAAGCGATTTTCCTCTGGGCGCTAGGGGTCTGGAGCTCACGACCTGCCACAAGTAAAAAGCGAAAACGAAAATGCTGGAGACACTTGGCTGTCCAGACAGAATCAAGGGAGACAATCAGGGTTCATCCTTTAGTTCAATGACCTTGACAGACCAAGCATCTGTCAAGTGAAAAGATCTGGAAAGTCAGATTAATCGATCTATTTTTGGCCAGCAGGGATATGGCTTCCTTTCCTGTTTGATTTGCTTGCTCAGTAACTATCAACAGACCATTTCCATTTCTTCGTCAGAATGTTTTGTATTCAGATAAAGAACCTTTGACTTTTTATCATTTTCCCCTCATCCGACCCAACTTGTTAAACACATGATCATTGCCTTTTGTGCTTCTGTATGTTATTACCTTGTCTTTTCTCTTTGATGTTCTTAAAAGTCCTCTCATATGAACACTTCATCCAAGTGTAGCCAACCGCTACAAAGAAAAACACACACACACAGTCTGGCAGGTTAAGATCACTCCTTTATTAGGGCTGGAAAGGCTGTTTTTATACTGTTCAAATTCCCGCCATTTTTTCTGATTGACTGAGTCAGCCACATGAATAACAATAGCAGGCAGGAACGTCTATGCATATGAATGCCCTTCATCCCCAGCTTATTCCTGCTGAGTTAGTTGGGCAGCCATTTTAGGGCTGTTGGTCTGATGCTGCCCCAGCTTCTACCCCCGCCAGTTCGTTGTCCTGGGAGTCCCTTTAGCAAACTCTGTCCGCGTCTGCTGCCACATAATGCGCCGGCAATTGCGGGCTGCCATATGACTCCCCCGCCCAAAAAAAACCCAGCATTACAGTCTATAGTGTCCATAGGTATAGTCACCAAAGTCTTTTGTGGTCTGTCTCTGCATCGAGATATTGGTGTCTCCATGGGTTCTGCTGCGTCTGTGTGAGCAGGCTTGAGTCTATTGGTAGTGAAGACCTTTGGTTTACCACCGATATCCAGCTCGAAGGTGGCTCCGCTGTTCTGGATGACTTGAAAGGGACCTTCGTATGGCTTCTGCAGTGGTGAACAGTGGGGTTCTCTGCGTACAAATACGTACTCACAGTCCTTGAGTTCTTTGGGGATGTTGGACTTGGCTTGTCCGTGTCTGGAGGGTGGGATCAGAGCCAGGTTACTGACCTTTTCGCGCAGCATGTCCAGGACGGTGGTTGTCTCCTCCTGCTGTCCCCTGGCCTGTGGAACAAAATCCCTGGGAACTATGAGTGGAGCTCCGTAGACGAGTTCAGCGGAGGATGCATGGAGATATTCTTTCAGGCTGTTCGGATGCCCAGTAGTGCCCATGGTAGCTCATCCACCCAGTTAGGGCCCTTGAGTCTGGTCATGAGGGCAGATTTGAGGTGCCTGTGGAAAAGCTCCACCATGCAGTTGGCTTGTGGGTGGTATGCCGTCGTATGGTGTAGCTGAGCACCCCACAGATTGGCAATGTCGGTCCACAAACTGGAGATGAACCGTACGCCTCGGTCAGAAGTGATGTGCTGTGGCAGTCCAAATCTTGCAATCCAGGATGAGAGGAGTGCTTTTGCACAGGACCTGGTGGATGTGTTGGCCAGGGGGATTGCTCCTGGCCACTGGGTGAAGCGGTCAACCACTGTGAACAGGTAGCGGAAACCCTGAGAGACTGGCATGAATCCCACTATGTTCACGTGAATGTGGTCAAACCTGCGTTCCGTTGGCTCAAAAGGCTGTGGGGGACCTTGGTGTGTCACTTCACTTTGGCTGTTTGGCATTGCGCACATTCCTTGGCCCACCCCTGGACTTGTTTCTGCAATCCATGCCACACGTACTTGCTGGCCACCAGCCAGTCCGCAGTCCTGATGGATGGGTGTACCAGCCCATGGATGGAGTCAGAACCTCATCACCTCTATGCCATTGGGTCAATAGGTCAAACATGCCCGGTGGCATTGTCACACAGGTGGTAGTACCTGTGCTGACTGGAACATCCTGAAGCCGAAGGCCTGTGACAGCGGTCCTGTACCGTGGGATCTCGTCGTCCTGCTGCTGTACCTCTCCCAGTGCTTCGAAGTCCAGGCTGTTGATCAGGAAGTGGATGCTGTGTCTTGACAAGGCGTCCGTGACCAGATTGTTTTTGCCCAAAATGTGTTTGACATTGGTGGTGTACTCCAAGATGTAAGACAAGTGTCTCTGTTGGCAGGCTGACCAGGGATCGGAGATTTCAGTCAGAGCGAAAGTCAGTGGTTTGTGGTCCGTGAAAGCCCTTCCCTCAAGGAAGTACCAGAGTGGCAGAAGGCTAAATACAGCGCCAGCAGCTCTCTATCGAAAGCACTGTACTTTAGTTCAGGGGGCCACAGATGTTTGCTGAAGAAAGCTAGTAGGTACCAACTTCCTTCTATCTGCTGCTCCAGGACTCCACCAATCGCTGTTCCTGAGGCATCGACTGTGAGGGCCTTGGGTGCATCTGGTCTGGGGTGGGTCAGGGGGGCAGCTCTAGACAGGGCTTCTTTGGTTTCCTCAAACGCACGTGCGGATTTGTCATCCCAGGTCAGGTCTTTCTCCTTGCCGGTCATCAGGATGAACAGAGGGCACATCACTCGGGAAGCTGCTAGGATAAACCTGCGATAAAAGTTTATCATCCCCACAAACTTCTGCAGACCTTTGGTTATACTGGGCTTCGGGAAGCTGTGGATGGCCTCTACCTTGTCGGGCAGTGGTGTGGCCCATCTTTTGTAAGCCTGTGGCCCAGGAAGTCGATGATGTTCAGGCCAAACTGGCATTTCGGAGGTGCTGAAGGTGTTCCTGTCGGGTTCTACTTGCCACGAGGATATCATCGAGTTAGATGAAAGTGCCCTCCAGGTCTCAGCCCACTGCGTCCATCAGTCACTGGAATGTCTGTGTTGTATTTTTGAGCCCAAATGGCATCCTCAGGAACTTGAACAGGCCAGATGAAGAGATGACGGCCATCTTAGGGATGTCATCAGGATGCACTGCAATCTGGTGATATCTTCACACGAGGTCCACTTTTGAGAATATTGTTGCCCCGTGCAGGTTTACCGCAAAATTCTGGATGTGTGGCACAGGGTGGTGGCCTAATTGAGCCAGCGATAGTTGCCACATGGTCTCCAGCCCTCAGTTGCTTTAGGCACCATGTGCAGGGGCAAGGCACATGGGCTGTCTGACCATCAAACAACACCCAACTTCTTGAGCTTGTGGAACTCCTCCTTGTCCAGTTGCAGCTTCTCCGGGGGAAGTCGTCTTGCCCTTGCGTAGAGAGGTGGGCCCTTGGTCAGGATGTGATGTCTGATGCTGTGTCGAGGCATCTCCACTGTGAACTGAGGGGCAAGGATTGTGGGGAATCCCACTAGCACCTTGGAGAACTCATCCTTCGAGCCATGGACAGAGTCCAGGTGCATTGCCGGAAAGCTAGCACCCCTCAATGCGATGATCTGGTAGGTCTCGATGTAGACGAGTCGCTTATCCTTAAGGTCCACTAGGAGGCAGTGGGCTTGCAGGAAATCCATTCTGAGGAATGGTTGTTCCACTGCGGTCAGCATGAACTCCCACGAGAAGTGACTGCCCCCGAACTGCAGCTCGGCCCTATGAGTGCCATAGGTCCGTATACTGCTGTTGTTGGCAGCCCTCAACGTGGATCCCGCTAATCTGCGTCTAGTGTCCAACCCTGTGGGTGGTATCATGCTGACCTCTGCTCCTGTATCCACCAGGAACCGTCTGCTGGACAGGCACTCCCAGACCTGTGGCCGTCAGCGATGGCTGGCCTTGTCGTTTCCCTGGAACTTGCAGGGGGGCTGGCATCGGTGGGCCTCAATGCCCCATCTCCAGTGGTAGAAGCTCCATCTGTCGCTGGACTCGCTCCTGCCTTTCATCTGCTGTTCCTTGCTTGGGACTGCTCTGGTCTGATTACGGGACTTCTTTATGAGCCCCACGGAGGCCGAGCACCTCTTTCTGTTTACACAGAATGTCTGCCTGTACTGCGACTTTCCAGGGGTCAGTGAAATCTGCATCCGCCAGGAGCAGTTGGATGTCTTCAGGCATGTGTTCTAGGAACACCTGCTCGAACATGATGCCGGGCCGCTCATCTCCAAGGGCCAGCATCTCATTGATGAGTGCCGACAGGGATCTGTCTCCAAGCCAATCCAGGTGGAGCAAACATGATGCTCGCTCTCGCTGTGAGAGTCCAAGCATCTCAGTTAATAGCTCGTTGAAGGCAGTGTAAGTGCCTTCCGATGGTGGCCTGTGGATAAAGTTGGCCACTCTGTCTGTGGATCCAGGGCGCTGACCACATGGTAGTACCGGCTGTGATGCCCCGAATCTGGAACTGAGCCTCCGCCTCGCTGAACCACATGCCAGAAAGTCAGGAGCTTAGGCCAACTGTGCTGACTGCTGCTTCATTCTCCATCGCTAGGTTTCGACTCCTTCTAAACCATCAGGGTCACCAATTGTAGACAACCACTACAAAGAAACACACACAAACACAGTGTGTGTGGCAGGTTAAGCTCACTCCTTTATTAGGGCTGGAAAGGCTGCTTTTATACTGTTCAAATTCCAGCCGTTTTTTTTTTGCAGACTGAGTCAGCCATATGAATATCAATAACGGGAAGGAACGTCCATGCATATGAATGCCCTTCTTCCCCAGCCTGTTTGCCGAGTTAGCTGGGCAGCTTGATCAACGTCATTTTAGGGCTGTTGGTCTGATGTTGCCCCAGCTTCTACCCCCGCCGGTTCATAGTCCTGGGAGTTGCTTTAGCGATCTCTGTCCATCTCTGCTGTCATGCGATTTGCCAGTCCAATTTCAATTCAGGGCAGCACAATTTGCGTAGTGATTAGCATAATGTTATTACAGTGCCAGCGATCCGGGTTCAAATCCGGCGCTGTCTATATGGAGCTTGTACTTTCTCCTCGTATCCGCGTGGGTTTTCTCCAGCTGTTCTTGTTTCCTCCCACTCTTCAAAAAAACTATAGGGGACTGTAGGTTAATTGGGATTCTTGGGTATCTCGGGCTCATGGGCCAGAGGGCATGTTACTGTGCTGCATGTCTAAATTAAAATTGACATTTTTAAAAAAATATCCCAATGAAACTGCTCCATTTTTCCCCAGTACTGGCTTTTCTTATATCTTCTTCTTATCTGTTTTACCCTTGTGATCCAGGTGTAATCCAGAGCTTATGACAATTGAGGCTCTGCTTTTTAACAATGGCTAGCAAGTTCCTACCACTGCTACAGAACCTTCTTGGAACCAGAGTATAACAACGCAGACTCAGACCCTTTGGTTCCCCACATCTATGCCCATCATCGCCTAGCTATTTGTTCCTGACCATGAAGAGTTCTGACAACCAAACGTTTTGCCTCCTCCAAGTTGCAAGGAGAAGCTTTTCACACTGGGAATGAGCAGACAATAGTCTCACTGCTACAGAAGATAATACTGGATGTGTCAGAGCATGCAATGGGGGCCACTTGACTCAAGATCAGATGCAACTCCAGTAGGTAGTGAATGCAGCTCAGAAGTGAACACAAGCATCCATGGCCTCTTTTTACTGTTGCCTTTGAAAAGCCCAGAAGTCTTAACATCTCTAGGCTCTTGAACCTCTCCTTACTACGTTAAACATAAAATACAAAAAGATTTGTCTGCACCATTAAAACATCACTTGTTTCTTGCACTACTGTAACTGTGAATATTTATTGTCTATCTTTAATGATTTGTTTAAATTTATTTTTAATTTAATTTAGAAATATATGATGATAACAGGCCCTTTTGGCCCACAAGCCCATGCCACCCAAATACACCCAATTGACCTAAAGCCCCTGTATGTTTTTTTTGAAGTGTGGGAGGGAACCCACACAGACATGGGAGAATGTGCAAATTCCTTACAGATAGAGCATCATCTTATTGTACATATACATATACAAGGCTATGAAACAGTGATCTTCAGGACCATCGTGTGTGGGCACATGCACACGCGTGCAGAAATGACATTCATATATAGTGATACAAAATAAATGTGCATAAAATAATTTACGGGATTTTAGGATTGTTCAACAGTCCCACTACCTGCTCATTATTCTCTTTCTATTTCCTTTCATCATTGCGACTTTTTTTTACAAAGTACCTGTTTGGCTGCAGCAGTAAGATTTTTTGTGCACTTGTATTTAGGTGTATGACAATAAACTCAATATCATTAAAATGTCCTATTAGATTGCTCACAGAAAAACCCTTCTCTCTGTACTGTATAGGTGACAAATAAATGTAAACTAACCAAACAAGTCTCTATTCACAAAACACATGTCATTACCACATTCTGAGCGCTTCACCTGCCCGACTGATGGTGTTCTATTTCCAAGACTAAGACATTAACCATAATTTACTTGGTGTGAATTGCTGGGAATTATGACATAAATGATTTAAATCCAGGTGCAGACACCTGACATTGGGGTAAAAGAGAAATGGAATTTAATCACAAGCCAACGTAGCATAGCCATCTATGAAGATTTTGTATCAATGCTGTGTGGTTGGGAGTAAGTTTACACACTATATCTATACACCATAAGGAGAGCGTGTCAATAATATTTTAATGCAAATTATCATGGTTTTTAAGCACATTTTATCCTCACAGCATGCTATTCCATGAGAAAGGAAGATGCAATCACAAATAATATTGTCAGAAGGTCATGATAAAATTCAAGTTAGCTGTGGAAAAGGACAGGCCAGTGGGGGACTGAGGCAGTGTCCACATTGATAATCATTGAGTTTAATGCCTATTGCATCCTGCACCATTTTAGCTTAGGTTTCATTTCCAGTCACATTATTGTTTCACTTGGGGAATGACTCAGCTTGTAAATTACCCCTTCATTTTCATCATGACTGTAGTTCTGATAGAGATGCCAGTCCATGTTTCTGAGTGGAGCAGATGTAAAGTGATTAGAGGAAGCAGAGGTTAATATTACAATCTACCCACAGCCCATACACAATGCATCCTCAGTCTGTGAAAAGATTACAGACTAACCATGTATTCTATATAGATTGTATATAGAATGTGTGTCAGCTATTGATACATTAAATGTAGACTGCGTATAAATTATACCCACACAGATAGAGTGCAGCTAATATTTTTCTGGATGCATGAACTGTCAGGAGGTTGTAGGAAAGAAAACTATTGGTCCACAGCATTTGTTGCCGTTCAGTTAAGGCAGGTTATAATCGCTGAATATTTTATCCAAAATCTTCTCTAGGTCGGCACAAGTAAATCAAGTTGTCTCCACAACAGGCCAATGTAAGTACCAATATAATCTTTAGCCAGTGTAATATGCATTGGTGGCAAGTGTCCCTCAGGTAAAACACCATGAAACAGAAGGTGACACCACAACAGATTGGGCAAATTAGCAGTGTCGGTGCTGGAAGTGCAATTTGCTGATCTTTGATCAAATAAATCTTTGCAGCTTTAATTATATTAAAAGGTTTTCATATTTGAAAGTTGCAATTTGGATTTCCCAGTAGAATATCAATAAATTAAAATTACTGGGCAGTAAAAATTAATGGCTATTAATTCAGTCTTGGAGAAAATTATTCTCCAGTATGATCATGAAACAATGTCTTAATAAAACTATACAACTATTAAAATAATTCACTTTGACATTGAATTTAATTAGTTGACACTTCTGACTCCAGGAACCAAAACTAGAGTTATGTTAATAGGCTAATAAATGGGAGGCCATACTTCCTTAAAAAATTCCACGCTCCAATGGAGTGTAATTTCAAAGATGCAAAACTAGGTCATTACACCTTCAAGAAATTCAGTACGAACAGGACCCTGCCATGGCTAAAATACCACTGCAAACATTATTTCTTTCCAAATCCTTATATCCCTTAACACCATTGTGATGTTTCAGCCTTGGTTGTGCTGGAATTGTTTTTGTAAATTGCCTCTAGAGCTGTTCAAAAATTAGTCACTCATTTAAGACAAAGATGAGGTGAAATTCCTTTCCTCAAGAGTCAGGAGTTTTTGGATCTCTTGACTTCAATGGGTACAATCGTTCAATGTTCTTAAGGCAAAGGTGAATAGATTCTTGATAAACAACTGGATGAAAGGTATAAGTAGATGGGAGTCTGGAGTTGAGCTTCTAACCTGATCGGCCATGATTTTATTAAATAGTTTTCTCTAGACATTCCCCACAGAACCTACCCCAAATGCAGTGAAATTTCTATATTCTATGAGAACATCTATAGCATAGCTCCAACCAATGGCTTCAGGATGATGTTACACTCAACCTTACAGAACTCAGAGATGGTCACTGCCTCCTCCTTCCCCTGGGTCTACAGAGCCTAGAGGGGAATGATTGTGACACAAATACCTCGCATACTTGTTTCAAATTCCTCTCACCAATGGTTTACTATTTAGATGTTAATTCTTTCAGTAAACGAATAACATTCCTCCTGAAAAGTAGTTCTTAAAACACGAACACAAAGCTGCTAGATTTATTTTCTGAATCATTTTTAAAAATGTCAGTCAAAACCTACCCAGGTATGCAAATGTTCACAGAGACAACTAAATGATTAAAATGTTAATCATTGTTGCAACTGGGCACTGTAGTACAGCACTTCGTTTAACATTCACTAAATGCCACTAAAAATAATTGATATGTGTGATGAATTCTGAAACTAAAACATGTTTGACAAGATTTGAATCAGTGTAAAGAAATTCTGTTAAGTTTAGCTTCATTTTTACATTTATTAGACCTTACAGTCACCAGTCATTTCAGCCATTCTCAACAGGGCCTCTATGTACCCCTCCTGGGACCACAGCACATTGAAGTAAAAGACTTGTTTTCTTTTCACCTCATGTTGCACAAGTATATTTTATGGGCTTTTTTTAATGTAATCGGTAGGAGAGAAGTATAGAATAAACCAAAGCTTGATTCCTTCGCAGGGAAGGGGGCCAATAAACTTTGAACAGAGTCCTGAGGGATCAAAGCTGAAAGCAAAATGTTGAGTATGGCTGAGTTAGTGACCATGCCAAGCACCCAGTAAGAATAGTCTGACAGGCTGCTATTGGGAGTTTTGCACCAGATTAAATTCTCTTTCAATCTTTTGCCTTTTCTACACAAAGCACACTTGAACATCACTCCACAAGAACTTCTCGTGAACCATAATGCTGCCCCATTCTAGGGACCAATCACCAGTAGAATTATCAGTAGTAAAGCACAAAATTCTGTAGACACCGTGGTTGAAGTAAAACCACAAAATGATGAGAAGCTCAGCTGGTCAGTGTCCTTTATGTAACAAAGGCAAAACTTGGAATAGCATGGATTGGTCAGGAAAAGCAACCACGCCTTTGTTAGAGATAAATATCGTACAACCCCCAAAAAACAGAGACTGGAGGAAAATTCAATAGATTTGCTTTATGAGGGCTTTAAAAAAAAAATCAGTAAAGTTTACCATAGCAGATACATTATCAAAATTAGAGCCCATGTAACAATAATGCTCAAATTTTGAGAGGAGACATGGAGTAGGAAGAAACTTGTGTGTGGACTGCAGATAACTGACCAGTGAAGCTTCTCGGAAACAGTATTGGGACCATTGTTTGTGTATGCAAAAAGAGCAATTTCCAAATCTGCAGGTGACACAAACTTGGATATTTGAGTGGACGAGAATATCTTTCAGGGAGTATGGTGTCAAGAACGACTATTAGGTTCAGTGGGTTCACAGAGAGATGAGTCTGGTCATGAGGGTTTACATCACACAGATAACTTTATTAACACAACAATTTATAAAAGAGTGTGGGAAAACGTTAAACAGTACACGATACTAATTCACACAGGTGATGAAGACATTCGCACACTATAAGCAAGAGTTCTACACACCCTCCTGGGCCCCTAATTGTTGGGAGATGGCTCTAGTAAATCACTGTATAGAGGGGTATACAACACAATTCCAGATCCCTGACCATGGGAGCAGCAGCTCTATCGCAAGTATTGATCTATAGCAATTTGATCAATAGAGATACTACGGCTCAGCTTCAGTGCAGTACATACCTTACTCATGACCCTTCCAAGCGATATCCACAGTCACGACCTGGCATGGAACAATGTCCAGGATTTAGGTCATGAGGAAGTGAAAGCAAATGTGCTGTGCACGCCTATTAAATACAGGGCTAATCTGTGTGTCAAGCCACTAAGCATGCTAGGTGATTTGAATTAGCCAAAAGCAAGGTGTGCACTAATTAGTGGCTAGAGCTCACCTTGACTGACAGGTCAAGTTTGAGATGGGGATGACACATGACCACCCGCAATACAGCCAAGGAGGCCATGTCTCCTCACACACAACAGGGAGATATGGGCAGGCTAGTAGAGTGAGGGTGGTGGCTAACATGCTGTTTAATGCAGAAAAATATTCAGCATTGAGGAAAGAAATTAAATGGAAAGTGCAGAAGGGAATTAATATCGCTTAAAAGCATGAGGAACTTCAATTGTATTGATGGACCAAAGAAGGTGCAGTTGTTTTGTTAAGATTAGGTTGAGAGGATTTATAGGTATTCTATTTGATGAATGTTCCATTTAGAAATGTTCATTAAATATCATTGATGCTTTGTGCTATGTGCCTCTATGTGAAAAAGCTATTTTTCACATGACAAATAGTGAACTGACCTCTGCTTATATCTACAGAGAAACCTACATTGCCGTTTGCATCACTTTTCTTTTTACAAATTTTGTTTCGAAAAATGTTTTTCAGAATTGTCATTTTCATAGCTCATGGAATGGCCATCCTTAACAACTATACCAAATAGACATGGAAAGATAATGAATGAGATCAAAGAACAAAGGGGATGTTAAAATAACTATTAGCAGGAAAATCTCCAGGTGTTGGGATTGTTGTGCAATACACAAGAGTGCTGGAGAAACTCAGAACGTCACATGGTATCTATAGGAAATAAAAGGTAAACAATGTCTGGGGGCTGTCACATTTGTGTCCTGAAATGTGAAATTGATAGGACCATCAACACATGATTTACCCGTTGAACATCGGCGTGTATTTATTTCTCTGCTTCCATTATTCCACCATTCTGCGCCTGCATACATCACGCGCATGCCCTCTGACCTCCGGTCAGGTTAATAGCTCAACCTCTATCTGCATACATCTCATGCATATTCATTATCATGACAGGGGCTGGGTTCTTTGGTAATGTATGAACAAAAACTAGGCAAGTGCCTGAATTTAAAAAGTGGGAGGGAGTAGAGAAGAGGAGGGAAGAAGGGCCAGGGAGAAGAGTACAGGCTAACAGGTAAGAGGTCATAGGTGGACATGGATGGGAGAGTAGCTGTGAATTGATAAGGGGAAAGGGTAGCTCTCTGAATGGAGATGGAAGGGAAGGGGGTGGGGAGCTAGTTGAAAGGAGACAGAAGGCTAGGTGAAAATATAGATTCAGTGAAGTCAATGTTAATGCCATCTGCATGGAGGGTGTCCATACCAAATATGTTGCTCCTCCAATTTGCATGTAGCCTTGGCTTGACAGTGCATGAAGCCATGAATAAACATGTTGGTGCAGGAATGGTGTGTGGGATTAAAATGGTTGGTCATTGAGAGGTTCCTATTATTGCAGCAGACTAACTGCTGAGTGATCTGAAGTACACAAGGAAAAGTACTTTTACCCAGTGGTTCAGGACTGGAATACACTACAGAAGAGCAAATGGAGGGTGGTTCATCTGTGGGTTGAAAATGAAACTGGGTAATTACATAAAATTTAAAAATTGCAGGATTATGGGGTAAGTGCAGGAGAGCAAATTTGACTGGATTGTCCATTCATACAATCAGCTCAACTGCACTGGCTTAATTGGGTGTCTTCCAGGCAATTATCTTCCTGTGACAAAGCAGGTGTTACACTTGCCGGTTATTACGCATCTCCAGATATTAACAGAAACAGCCCGAAGTAATAATTTATATTATGAGGTATGTAGATAGACCTTCAAAAGCACTTTTGAAATCAATCCATACACTCAGAGTATGAATGCTTTATTGTGAAATCCTTTTGAAACAGTCTGAACTGCTGAACATAGGAGGATTATTGCATCAAATTTTGTTCAAAGTCATCATTCAAAATCTCCTAAACTTCCTTAAGACCAACTATTTCTTCTTTAGCTCCACAGGTTCTGAATTCTGGAACCCTGGAATTTGCCTCATTACATTCTTACACTCAATGGCTATATTTTTTTTATTTTGACAGTAGATGTGAGATTTGTGTCTTGGGATAAAGTGTGTGATATATACAAACCTTGCGAGCTACTTCAAATGCACAAATATTCTATTGATCAATATTCCAGATAATTTTCAGTTTTTCTTTGTATAGAAACCAGTAACTGGAAGATTATGAACATACTTTATATGAAGCAGAAGTTGGTCATTTATCCTGCAAGCCTTCTTTCCAACTTAATAACAGCATGGCTGATCTTAATGCAATCTATGTTGGCATCCCCATCTCATCTCCTCAGTAACCTTTTACCCCCTTGCTGTTCTACCTGGAATATACATCATCCAGCACATGCTCTGTTCTCACTGGTGCCATCAGGAAAGAGGTATCGGTGCCACAAGACTTGTACCACCAGGTTAGGATAAGCTACTACCCCTCCATTATCAGACTCCTCAACAACAAACTCAATCAGGGATTCATTTCAGGATTCTTATTTTTGCATTAATTTATTTTTTTCTGTCTCTGTATTCCAGTCAGTTTGTTTACATTTCTTTACATGTGTACATTGAGTACAGTTTTTCTCTGGGCCCTACCAATAGTGGTAATTCTGCCTCGCCCACAGGAAAAAAAAGAATCTCTGTGATGTTATGTATGCACTCTGACAGTAAATCTCAGATCTGAAAATCTGAGTTCTACAGCACAGAAACTGGCCCTTCAGCCCAAATTGTCCACATCGACCAGTCCCATTTGCTTGCATTTGCCATATATCCCTCTAACCCTTTTGTACTTTTTAGCTTAGAAATATTCAAAGACTCTGCTTTCACTATGATTCCTTGACTGCTAATGTTTAAACATTTTCCTAACTCTAGATCATCCCACAAGAAGAAATGTTTCCTTCACCTTCACCCTGTCAAACTTCCTCTCCTCCCCTAAGCTCCAGAGAGTACAGGCCTCACCTGTGCTACATTTCTCAAAACACAACCCACTCATTTCAGACCTTAAGAGAGAAGATGATTGCTGAAAGGTCAGAAAATGCAATGAAAGGCAACAAAGTTCAGTTCCGTTTGTAATAAAGAGTTTATTGTTATATACCTTGCCCTCCTAGGTATCGAAATTCTTGCTTGCAGCCAGACAGATATTTCATAATTAAAAAACTACCGAAGTACACCTTAAATTAAACAAAAGAGATCATATTCACATTTATCATAGTGCAATTAAAGAAAGTTGCATTAGAATAGTTCAGATAGCCCTCTCTGTGATGTGAGAGCAGTAGATATTTACTGTAACAAGGGTGGGGGTGGGGGGAGGCTCAGGAGCCTGATGGCATTAGAAAGAAACTGCTCTTGAACCTAGAGGTTCTAGACTTCTGCCCAAAGGTAGCAGTGAAAAATGGATATGACGAGGGTGATGGGAGTCTGTTATGACATTCACACTACTGACCTTTGACTGCAATGCCAGATCCAGCTCCAAGAGTCATCGCTTGCAGATGGCATGAGAGTCGCTGGCCTCGTCAGCCACAATGAGTCGCACTACAGAGAAGAGGTGGGAAATCTTGTGATATGATGTAAGAATTACAAGCTGAGTCTCAACCTGGACAAGACAAAGGAGATGATGGTGAACTTTAGGCAGACCAGGAACAACCATCCTCCTCTGCATATTAATATCTAGGTAGTGGAGTGAGCAGAGAGCACCAAGTTCCTTGGAGTCTACTTAAGAAGTGATCTATCCTGGACAAATCTCCTCACTTGTTAGGAAGGCATAACAGTGACTGCACTTTCTTAGAAGTGGGCAAGGCAACCAACCACCATTCTGTCACCTTTCCACAGGAGCTCTATTGAGAGCATCCCGACTGGCTGTATCACATAGTGGTATAATTGCTGTAGAGCAGGGGTGGCAAACCGTGGCTCACAAGCTACATGCAGCTCTTTGACATATATTGTGTTGGCTGCAGAAATATATTGGCTAAGATAGGAATCGTAAGATATGATGTTCTCAATGGTAGTTTCAGTGGCTGTGGTTTGTGATTATGTGCTTGTGCCATGTGTGGCTGTGTTGTGGGCAATGAAATTAACAGTGTTAGTGTAATCCAAGCCACCTGCCCTCCAGAGCTCCTGATGCCCCGACCGCTGATTCTCACCCATCATAGTGCCCTGCACTTCAAACGCAGACTTACCACCCAGTTCCAGCCGCCTACCCTCCCATCTGTGCTCCCAAAGTCCCAAACCCCGACTTACCATCCAGTCCCACTCGCCCACCGGAGCTACCGAAGGCCCAGTTGCAGATCCTCACCTAGGTTCTGGCCACCCACCCATCCGAGCTCCCAACGGCCCAACCGCAGATTTCTTAATATTTATATAAAACTTTGGTAACAAAATGTGCATGTAAGAGTAAAAATGTGTATGTAATTTTTTATGTCTTGTGGCTCTCAAACATTTGGTTTATTGTATGCAGCTCTTATGTTGTAAGTTTGGTAACATCTGTATCAGATCAGAGATCAATCCACAAGACCATACCAGCAGAGAGGATCTCTGAGATCATCCTCCCCACATCGATGGGATTTACCAGGATTGTTGTTTAAAAAGTGATCGCAAATTGGGGAGCACCCTTACCACCCCACACACATCTTCCAGCTGCTCCCATCAGGAAGTATCAGAGCCAGAACCACCAGGCTGAGGAACAGCTTCTTCCCACAGGTTGTGAGTCTGCTGAATGACCTGCTGCAACAAAGCTCTGTGACTCTATATTTATTAAGAATATTTATTTTTAATTTTTCTACATCTTTGTGCTGTGTATACTGAATGTATCATTTTCCAGCATGTGTATTATGTCTTTTTCATAATTTTCACATTGGGAACCAGATAACGCAGCTTTGTCAGGTTGTACTGGTACAATCAGATGACAATTAAACTTGAACTTGATGTTGGCTGCCTTTCTGAGGTAGTGCCTTCAGTCGATGGGATGTTGGAACCCATGATAGACCTGGCTACATTTCCTACCTTCTGCCTTCCTGGCACTTGAATGACAAAACCAGGCTGTGTTGCAACCAGTCAGTGTACTTTCCACAATACACCTGTAGAAGTTTGGCAGTGTATTTGATGACATGACAAATCTCCTCAGATATTTAATTTTTTTTATTTTTCACACTATGAACCATATTAATCAAAATACACACAAACATTCCCCTCTTAAATATACACAGTGACATTTTCTCCCATTTTCCCCCCTCCCTTCCCTCCCCCCCTCCAAACCCATTAAACATTCAACATATACAATACAATAAACCCATTAAACAATGTCTTCACATTGAAAATAAACAAGAAAATTATGTCATCTACTTTTACATACTGGATCAGTTCATTTAATCTTCTTCTCATTCTATCATTTTAGGGGGTGGAGGTCCGAGGCAAGCCCTCTCTGTTGTGTTCCATGTACGGTTCCCAAATTTGTTCAAATAATGTGACTTTATTTTTTAAATTATATGTTATCTTTTCCAATGGAATACATTTATTCATTTCCATGTACCATTGCTGTACTTTCAGGCTCTCTTCTGAACAAATCTCCTCAGACTTAAAGAAAATGTTGTTAACCTTTTCTGAACACCTTCCAACACGTAAATTTGCTTCCTTAACTAAGGAGGCCACTTCTGTGTATAGAAATTTAGCTCAAGCCATAGTAATGCTTTATATATCTGATGCATAGCTTCCCAAATTTCGTATTCAATTTTGCCCAACAATAAGCAATAACAGTTTGTTAGCTTTTCTACGTATTTCAGACTGTATCCTAGCATTTCATGCACTGAGCCACCCAGATTCCTGGCATGGACTAGAAGGGCCGAACTGGCCTGTTTCTGTCCTGTAATTGTTATATGGTTATATCCCACTGCATCTCAGTTCTGCAATCTCTCAATATTTCAAAATTATATTATTTCATTTTGCTGCCAAAATTGACAATTTTACTATTCACCCCATCACGCCCCTCCCTGTGAGACCTTCTGAGTTCCTCCAACATTTCTGAGTTTTTACTACATCACTGCACCTGCACTCCATTCAGTTGGTCCATTGCAAGATCATTTCAAGGGACGCCCATCCTGAAGAAGTTTGTCTCCTTTCTTTGAAGGGAATTCTGTGAGAGCCTCTCTCATTGCTCCCCCTCTTCAATCCCTGCTGTTCTTCCCCTGCTCATTCTTTCCTTCTCCCCAGCTTTTTAATTTGGGTGCCTGCCTGCTTTTTACTCATACCTTGAAGAAGGGTTCATGCTTGAAACATCGGTTATAGATCTTTATCTTCCATGTATGCTGCTGCGAGACCTGCTCAGTTCCATCAACACTTCTGTGTTTTTACTACAATCACAGCATCTGCAGACTTTCGTGTTTCCAACTTTTAACACAGTACATACGTGCAGAGTCATGCAGAGAGATCAGTTGGTATGAAATAAAATATTTGTATTCCTGTGATATCCTTCTTCTAACCCAGCCATTCTCAACAGTGGCCTTGATTTCTTTTCACCTCATGTAGCATATTTTTAAATGTATTTTTGATGCAGTCGGTAAGAGAGCAGTATGCAAGAATCCAATTAAACTTGACTGCTTCACCCCAAACTTTGGCCAAAGCCAAAAAAAAAGTTGAGAATGACTGAATCTAACCTCTTGACAATTCACATACTGACCTAGCTTTAAGACAAATTTTGTAAAAAACAAATATTTGGTGCATTCATCCAAGTAATTTTAGACAGAGTGGTGGGTGCCTGGAATGCATTATTGGGGCAATGGTGGACAGCAGTACAATAGAGACATTTAAAAGACTCATAAAGAGCCATATGGGTGATTATGGGTTGTGAGGATGGTATGGATTAGATTGATGTACAATATGGTCAGCACTCTTCCACATTCTATGTAATTAATTTGGAAAAAGCTCAGGTCCTAGCCCAAACTCTAATCCTATTATGGTATACCATATTATTTCAGTATGCTACTGCCAGCATTAACTGCATTTTCAAATTTGGATAAATGATTCTTCATGTAACCCATTTGTTTATCCTTCATTTTTTATGTAATTAAAACTTGTACGTTGAATACATACAAAATATTGCACTGGAAGAGAGATCTAAATGGTATTGCAAATGGATATCACATCTCTTCAACTGTATTAGACAATGGCAGGGTATGAGACCAAGGAAAAGTTCAAGAGGTGGCTGGAAAATGGCAAAGCTGATCAAATATAAATTGAGTATGTAAATTGAAAGATAGCACAGTTTCGTACTTTCAATGAAAAATCAAAGAATGGTGGAAAAAAAAGACTAAAGTGAGTATGTTCTTTATGTAAAGGTCCAAGGAACAGACAATTTACACCCTCAAGCATATTTTAGAAGGCATGTTGAAGTGATAATGTAGGCACAGTACAGCTTATGGGATGATGTGGATAGAACTGAGCATCTGACGATCTCATGTTCTCCTTGCCAACAATGCAAATTCAGACCAAATTGCTTATTCTGCACTTTTCAATTTGGAACTTGAGAAACTTTTGTTAGGTGTTTGTGGGGGCTAATAAAATTATTCACTGAGCTAAATTGTGCCAGATCCTAACCACTAAAATCTTTAGAAGTAGTGTTTTCATGCAAATTGTTATTAAATTATATAATGCATCATTATTATTATTATTGCAATGACAATATTTAAGACAGAATTTGACGTACAAAAAAAGAATGGGATTTAAGCTACCCCTCCACCATCAGACTCCTGAAAATGAACTCAATCAAAGACTCATTTAAGGACTCTCATTTTGTGCATTATTTATTATTGAATATTTGTTTTCTATATTACACAGTCAGTTTGTTTACATTTCTTTCTTTGTTTACATTTCACTCTCTTGTGTACGTATAATTTCTTGAGTACAGTTTTTTGCACTACTGTTAAATAGAAATACTGCCTGGCCCACAGGTAAAAAGAATCTCAGGGTTGTATGTGATGTCATGCACTCTGACAATAAATCTGAACTTTGAAGCAGCTAGCCCTGAAGTGGAACCATAACTCTCTTAAGCATAGTATGTTGAGAAGTAAGAATTCAAGGAAAAGTCAATTTGACTATTTTTAGTCAAACTCTGCTCTTTAATCAATTTCAACTAACATTTGCTTGTCACTGCATTTTCCGATCTTTTAACAATTTTCAAAAGATTCCAACGTTGGGAGAAGCCTGCACTAAACTTGCTCCAATATCATCAGATGGTTGGTGGCTGTAATGACATTGTCACAGTTGGCATGGCAATATTGGAGAAACATTCAGGATGAAATTGAGAACCGCTTACAAATCCTTCCTGAATCCAGCTTCAAATAACCGTCAAAAGGTCTTAGAGTTCAACAGTAAGCAAACAGGTCGGAGAGCCCGACTTACCCATTCTGAACAAGACAGTCCCAAAGAGTTTTGAATGATGTTTTATTGAATGGGGTCTAGACTTTCAAACACATCGAAGAGAAAATTGGAGGCTGTTGGCAATTATTATTTCAGTTCTGGGGACAACAGTTAAAACAAAGCTTTGGCAGTTAATAAAGCTCCTGCATGTTCCAACAGGGCTTTGAATGGTGATGCAGGCACAAAGGGCTGATTGGTGTACTCTTGCACCTTTATTATATGATTCAATTATTTTCTATAATTAGATGTAGTAAAGAAACCTGAAGTTTGGGCTTTGAGGCTGCACACTCTGCTGCTTTAACAGGGAATCTCAGTAAAAAATAAATACCATCAAACTCCTGGAATCTTTACGATGACACCTTCCTTCCTGTGCGAGTATACTGAACCTTGGAAATGAGTGACAGAAAGTTTTAATGAAATGTTAGTGCAACCAAGCACATTTATCCACAAGTACTGGCATAAAACAATTATTCTTTTCCCATGCCAAAGGCCCTGCGTCATCTCAATTGATCCTTGAATCTGTGCAAAGCCCTTTCTTCCATATTGCATCCACCCGACTTGATGACCACATTAGCTCAGACTGATCCCTATAAGTGGCATCTGTCCCATGAAAGTCACATGATGCCAATGAAAGTTGTGCAAAGGAAATCTAAACTGGCTCTTGTGTATGGAGGAAACTTGGCCTCCCTGCCTGACTGGAATGCCATTTAATGTTCTCCCCTGTTTGTCTCCTATGTGTTAAATAAAGTTATGTGTAATTGTAACACTTGTGTCCAGACTCGTCTCTCTGTGAACCCACAAAACCTGATACTCTTCCCAAGGTGACAGCTCTGCGCGCTTTCTGTGGTCAGTGTGTGAGATGCAAGTCTCACAACAAATTTAACACTGTAGGCAACATAGACCAGTATCGATGCTGTTCAATTGCTCACAAAAGGAGGTGTAAGGCACTCCTTTCATCCGATAACCTACTGGTCACCCTTGGGCAAGGTGTAGTACTTTACCTGTTTAGCCTCCAAGGTCATGTGAAGCCATGGATTGCAGATGCTGGATGGTTTGTACAAGCAAATTCCACAAATTGGAATTTCGGGCATTCTTTGTGATGGATTGTTCCCAGGTTATTTCTGTCATTGTTTCTGACAACCTTTTTTTTTCTAATCTTCTAAGGGGTTTCTTTGTCCTTCAGTCCAGGATTCTCACACTTGTGAATCCAATCATTGAAGTTGTCACCCTTTCAAGGACAAGGTGGACAAAAGACATCTATTTTTGGCAATGGTTATCCTGGGGAAAGAAGGATTCTGACTGTCTATCAATGCCTCTTATAATTTTATGAACTTCTATCAGATCTCCCCTCCACCTCCGATTCTCCAAAGAAAACAACTTAAGTTTATCCTGCCTCTCTTTAAAGTCCATACCCTCTAATGGATCCAAGCAGCATGCTGGTAAATCTCTTCTGTACTGTTTCCAAAGTCTTCACATCCTTCCTGTAATAGGGATACAAGAACTGCATCTTATACCTTAAGAACGGTTGAACTAAAATTTTATCAAGTATGGAGGATCAGTGCTGATCCTCAATTTAGGTTCTGGGTTGAGATCTTGATCAGCAGTTGAGTAATGAAGGACTCAGACTTTTCTTTAGCCTTATTTGATGCACAAGCTGTGGGACGCTATCTGACATTAGCTAATCTCAAAACAAGACACCAAGCATTATCCAATCAGCATTAAGCTATTCAATGTCCATCTACATGTTGCACCATATTGTGAACCAATCACACAGGCATGTACCCTTTCCCTCAGATATTTTTATAGTTACGGCTCCCCTAATTCTTGTAAATCACATGATTCCAGAGAGAAATGGGACTGTTGGAAATTTATCAACCAGGCTGGTGATAACAGGCAACTCACATTCCAGAGCCTCTCACTGTTCTTAGAGCTAGTGAAATTTCAGCTTTGCTGTCGTTGCCAGGCAACACAGATCCTGCGTCTCCCCCCACCCCACCCAACTTCCCTCACTGTCCTTGGGATCTGCAACCATCCAAGTGTCATTATTAACAAAGCTGTATTTATGTATTAATATTTTGGTTAATTAATTAATCAATGTGTAAATGCATTTGATGTATCAATCAATATCAATCTGAACTAGAAAGACTATTACTTCTACACAAGCTGCAAAACGACTTCCTTGCTTATGTACTGAATGATCCAAACAATAAAGGCATGCCTTCTTTTCCACCCTATCTACTTGCATGGCCATTTTCAGAGACCTACCTACTTGGACCCTCCAGATCACTTTGTACATCAAAGTTGTAAGGGTCCTGCCATTAACTGAATATATTCCCCTTACATTTAACCTAAGATGCAACATCTCACCCATGCTTGGACTGAAATCCATCTGCCATTTCTCCAGCGATACTGGTAATAGGTCTACATCCTGCTGCTTACTACACTGGACAGCCCATTATACTGTCCACAACTCCACTAATCTTTGTGACATCTGCAAACATTAACCCACCCATCTACATTTTCATCCCAGTTGTGTATATATGAAAACTCTGGCTCCCAGCATAGAAAAATTGTTCTCGCCCTCATTCTTGCTGTCACAGAGTGTACTTCCAGAACCAGTCACGTACTTGACATTTCGTCTTCGCAGAAACTAGTGGTTGTGGTTCAGAATGAATTAATGCTGTTGGGTTACTGGATTCCAGTCTCAACAGTTGCTGATCTAGGACCATTGATCACAGTAACTCCACCATGTAAGCATAGCCTTGAATGTGTGTGGTAATAACCAATGTCAGCAGGACCTTAACACGTTGTGCAAAGAACAAACTATAGGAGGAACTCAACAGATCGAGCAGTATCTGCGGGGGAAAAAAGGTTGAGACCCTCGTGATGCAGGGATTTCCCTCCACCTAGCTGGAATAACCCCTGAGTTTCTCCTGCAGATTGATTTTTGCTTCAGATTTAAGCATTTGCAAGCTCCTGTGTTTCATAAAATGTTGGGCTCAAAATTTCATTTCTTTTAATAAAACAAATACTTTGGACAAATCTTCCATTGCCCAAAAATCTTTCAAAGTAAGGATCAGTGAAATAGAAATGAGGAATAGCATTGGTTTGTTTCATCCAGAATCACAGCCAGTGAATCAAGGAATCCTCTTCTGGATGGTGGGAAAAAGGTGCACAACTCAACTACCATCAACTCAGAGAGCTGAAACTATTTATTCATTCTGACCGATAACCTACTCCTGCTCATCATTCTGATGCATGTTCATATGTTAATTACAAAGAGACATCTTCAGACTGATTATGAACGGTTCCTAATAAATTGCTTGACTAGTTATCAAGCAGCACTTCCTTATCATTGTTGCTTAGGACTGACAAGAGTGTCACCCCTGGCTGGACTCGCATTCACACACTCAATTCACTTCAAATCACAGAATGTAAGGTGAGGAACAGAATGTGCAATGCTTTTATTTAAATCTTTGCTCTTTGGACACAACAGGGAAGTAAAACAGTCTTGTATATGAACTTGCGCTTTATTTGAAATAAATACATTTGGAATGGAGAGCTAGTATTGGTAATGGAGTTGGTGAAATTGGTTAAACGTTGCTTTCTAATAACGTTTATTGAAAGAAATCTGTTGTTCATAGTCATCGACCTGCCTGCGACTCCAGTTCACAATGTCATTAACCATTGAAGTAGGCAATAAGGCACTGGTGGGCAATAAGTGCAGTACACAAGCATGCTGGAGATAGTCAGCAAGTCACATAGCAACTGTAGGAAGTAAAGGATAACCAGTGTTTCTGGCCTGAGCCCTTCCTCAAGGTATGAGCAAAATGCAGACAGGCATCTGAATAAAAAGATGAGAGGAAGGAGAGGAGTTCAAGCTAAGAGGTCATAATGAAAAATCAAATGAAAAGATCTTCAACAAAGAAGAAAGAAAATGCAGTTGAAGTGATGACATTGTGGAATAGGAAGAAAATATTGCTGCCTCCTGCACAGGTAAACCCAAATAAAAATGAAATTAAAACTGAAAACAAAAATTGATGTAAATGCTCTGAAAGTTATTTGATGTCAAAGGCACAATACAAAGGATCGAGCAGCATCTGATCCAGAATTTATTTTTCATACTGGATAAAAATACTTTAAAGAATGTTTACACCCTTCCTGCATCAGTTTGAAACAGAACAATAAACGGAGGACTAAAAATCAGAAGAATACTTTTCCAATATTCCCACAAATTTTGATATTTTAATTAATTAAAATTCTACACTGATCAAATAAATTATAATATTATTGCAACCACTCAACTATGAAGTCTAAACCTGGTAATTATATGCCAAGGGACTTAAACAAGATGATATTTAAAGTAGTGCTATATTACATTTTAGAGCAGGTAACCAAAAGCTTGATCAAAGACATTTAACAGAAGAGGAAGTATTCCAGAGCTTGGAACATCCACAGATGATGGCCTGGTTGCCAGTGTTACGATGAAGCAAATTGGGGATGACCATCTAGCTATTTGAGCTTGCACCTCCATCTCATAGCTTCATGGTTAAACCACATGCCCACTTTTTTGATTTTTATGTGGAGACTATAGGTATTATCGGCAGATAGGTATGAGATAAAGAAACAGGACCTCAAGGGCAGTGATGCCCGAATTACGTGCTTGTGAGCTCAGAAACAGAATGATAGGCCAGGTGAAACATTGGTGAGCTTTCCTGTGCTATATTGTGTTCAGTTTTGGTCACTGTGTTGTAAAGCTGAAGAGGGTGCTGAGAATACTTCCGAGGATGTTGCCAGGAATCAGAGGCCTGAGCTATTTTGGGAGAGGTGGAGCAAGATAGGGCTTTATTCCTTTGGGGTGCAGGTGAATGAAGAGTGATCTCAGAGATGTGCACAATTTCATGAGAGGAGTAGATAAGTGTATGAATGCCCAGAATCATTTATAGGCAAATCGAGAATCAGATGACATAGGTTTAAGGTAAGGGCTGAGAGATTTAGCAGGAACCTGAGAGGTAACTTTTTTTTCGCCCAGAGGGTGGTGAGTATATGGAATGGATTGCCAGAGGAGGTGGTTGAGAATCAAGATTCTTTTAATGTCATGTAATAAAACATAAAATTTACTTACAGTAAGAGAAAGTAAAAGCAAAGAGAGTCCATTTGGAGTCATTAAATGTCTGTGGATTTGCCCTCATCGCTCCCACAGCCTCTGCAGCTGCACGGACCAGTTTTATCTGTTGGCAACCCGAGCTCCAGATCTAAACCTCTTATATAATCAGGAAGCCTTCAGAATCCAAGGGTCTCTGGGAGCCATTCTTGCCCTCAGCACATTCTCAAATCCCGGTTCCAATACCTGTTTCCCATGATCTTCTTCACACCCAGTCCCCTGTAAGGGTTCTATTCCCTTCTCGCAATTTCTCCGACTCTGCAGTATCTGGTCCCAAAATGAGGTATTTTAGTCTAGTTCATCTGAAATGTCCTCCTTCTTCCACAAATGTGGCTTCCCCTCCACCACTATCAACTCAGCCCTTACCTGCATCTCTTCCATTTCCCAATCATCTACACTGGCTCAATTTGCCCCCAGATGTAACAAACACAGGATTCCCCTTGTCCTTACCTACCACCCTACTAACCTCTGCATTGAACACATTATTTTTTTTTAATTAAATTTAAACATACAGCACTGTACAGACAATTTCAGCTCATGAGTCCGTGCTGCCCAATTTACACGCAAATCTTTCTTTCTTTTTCAATCTTTTTATTACTCAAATTATAGGTAAATAATTCTTTCTTCTTCTTTTTCTTTGGCTTGGCATCGCGGACGAAGATTTATGGAGGGGGTAAAAGTCCACGTCAGCTGCAGGCTCGTTTGTGGCTGGCAAGTCCGATGTGGTACATGAGGAGAATAGGACTATATCATAAAAAGGAGATAATATCACTATATCACATCATATGATGTAACATATTGCATTAGACCACAATTAACAAATATGTTCTTATCTCCTCAACTTGAAATCTTCAAAAAAAAATTATTACATAAAACCACACCTAATCGAAAAGACAAGAAAAAAATTGATCTTCACCAACAAAGAAAAAAGAAATATAGTCCAGAAGGGGAAAAAATTATACTAAGTCATGTGGAAGTAATTGATAGAAGGTGGCCAAGTCTCTTCAAATTTAATAGAAATATCAAATATATGGCTCCTAACTTTCTCTAAACTTAAACATGACATAATTTGAGCGAACCACTGAATCAAAGTAGGTGGATTTGAATCGTCCATTTAAATCAGATAGCTCTCTAGCTAGCAATGTAGAAAAGGCAACAACCCAATATGTGGAAGTGGAAACATGTCCCACATCTGGATGTATAATTCCAGAAAGACCAGTCAATGGGTTAGGTTGCAAACTGATATCCAGTAGAGCTGACAAAGTCTTTAAAAAATCTATCCAATACCTCTCCAACATGGGGCATGACCAAAACATACGAGTTAGAGAAGCCACTTCTGATTTACATCTATCACAAATAGGACTAACGTTAGAAAAAATACGGGCCAATTTACTTTTCGACATTTGAGCTTGATGTACCACATAAACTGAATTAAAGGATGACGAGCCCATATTGAAGTGGCATTAACCAATCCAAAGATCTTCTCCCATAATTCCTCCAGAAGATGTAAGTGAAGTTCCTCTTCCCAGGCCCTTTTAAGTTTTTCATTAGAATTTGATTGCAATCTTAACAACTTATTCCAAATGTTAGCTTTTAAATCTTTATGAGAAGAGTTCAAATGAAAAAAAGAATCAACTAAATCTGGTTGGTACGATGTTGGAAAGTTAGGCAGTAAAGTATTCAGAAAATTTCTAATTTGACTGTTAAAAGTGACTTAGATATATTATATTTATTAAATAATTGTTCAAAAGACAATAAAAAAAAGATTTCTTTAACTTTCCAAAAAGAGAAAGATTGATCAATAAAAAACAGTTGAAAAACATAATTAGGAGAAATGGTGCTAGATTAAATACTATTTTCTTCATCTGATTGTCAAGTCATACTATTTACAACTCTTATGGCATGAAGACCCTATCCTACTAAAATGGAAAGATCCTGTTCAACTCACAAGTATTCAGTGGTTATGTCGTGTCATGTCTTAATTTAGAAAAGATCAGGTGTTCCACATTTTGAACTAACACTAAATTTCATAAAGTTTGGAGCCCTTATATGGATTATTAAATCTGTTTGTCTTGATCATTCAATGTATTTATTTATGTACATGGTTTTTCCTTCAGTTATTAATGTTTTATAGATTCAGAAAAACTAAACAACCTTTAATTTTAAGTCAAAAGATCCCAGGTTTTTTGGGTAGGGGATTAGAGCTTTGTTTTTGGTTTATTTTTATTTTATTTTATTTTATTTTTTGTCATTCCAACAACACTGTATGGGGAATGGGGTATATAGTTATTGTTTTAGTTTTGGAAATATACTTATATTCTTCATATTTGGCAACCTTGGAACATTTTAAATATCTTAAAAACTTTCTACGCTTAACTGGGTGATTACAGCCATTAATATTAAAATAAACCAAATTATGTCTTTACATCCATAATTTAAAATGATTTTAATAGCCATTAAAAAATTATTTTTAATTCACATTTGCAAACTACATTCGAAAAGAGAAAGCGAATGTGACTAAGACCAGAATACTGAAACAACATAGATAGCAAAACTTTTCAAGGCTGCCCAGTGAAACTAAATCTCTAAATAGCCTATCTTCCCCCACCCCAGCCCTGAAAAAAAAAAACGATCCTAGAGAAGGACAGCATGCTACACTATTAACCTTAAATCCATATCTCCAACTGACAGCACTCCAAGATTAAAACTAATGTTTGTTCCCACAACAGTAAGACAAAACAACCTGATGAAACTTAAAAGCAAGAAAAAGACAGGTTAGGCTGAATGAAAAACATGATGGAAACAAACCACAGCTTCCATTTTAAATTGATCTGATAAACTTGAGTAAAAGGAACCATAATCCAACAAATTGATAAGCATGAAAAACTAAAAATTTAATCAAACAAAGTTCACTGCATTTAAGTCACGTTCAAAAACAAGCTTAAAATTAAACTAAACAAAAAAATAAAAGAAAGCTAATAGCAAAGTTTGAAAAGAAAAGCAAACTAAACCTGTCAAATCGTTAAAAAGAAACTTCATTAACCAGACTAAATCTATATTTAAAAAAAACAAAAGGAGGAAAATAAAGATTACATATATTTAAACAGTTCAAACCAATGTTTAAATCAAACTATATTTCAATTACCATATTTCATCATGAGATTACTTCAGCTCCATCAATCACACAACCAGATTATAATGATTGCTAAGTAGTTGAACTAACTTGCAGAAATTTCCATGCAACAACAGGAGAAGCAAACCACTTAGGGGAATTATCCTTTGGAAAGATCTTCAGACTTGCTGGATAGTGAAGAGAAGGTTGATACTCAGACTTAACTTCTCTGTATTTAGCTCTCTCAGCAAGAATTTCCTGTCCTTACCTACCAGCCTATGCGTCCAATGTATTTTTTTTAATTAAAATTTAAACATTCAGCACCATAACAGGCTATTTGTCACCTCCTTCTCTACACTTCAAAACTTTCTCATCAGTAGGGCAAGTATGCTTTGTCCAGGTTCTTACCCAGCCTTACAAACAAATTGAAATTAACATTCAACCAGAAAGAAGGGAAATTTTTATATGTTTAAGATTCTGAAATCAATTTTTGTAGATAGGGAGATGAAGTTCATTAAGAAAAAGATCTTGAAAGATCTTGGATTTATCATTAATCAGTGAAAGTTCTCTGGCCGCAGTTTTTTCTTCTGATTTACACATCAATTAATTTTTCTTTCTTTGGCTTGGCTTCGCGGACGAAGATTTATGGAGGGGGTAAAAAGTCCACGTCAGCTGCAGGCTCGTTTGTGGCTGACAAGTCCGATACGGGACAGGCAGACACGGTTGCAGCGGCTGCAGGGGAAAATTGGTTGGTTGGGGTTGGGTGTTGGGTTTTTCCTCCTTTGCCTTTTGTCAGTGAGGTGGGCTTTGCGGTCTTCTTCAAAGGAGGTTGCTGCCCGCCAAACTGTGAGGCGCCAAGATGCACGGTTTGAGGCGTTATCAGCCCACTGGCGGTGGTCAATGTGGCAGGCACCAAGAAATTTCTTTAGGCAGTCCTTGTACCTTTTCTTTGGTGCACCTCTGTCACGGTGCCCAGTGGAGAGCTCGCCATATAACACGCCATATAACATATCAATTAATAACTTTAGCTCATATACCCAAAGGACTCCAAGGAGATATCTCAAGCAAAATTATGAGATCACCTCACCCCTCTGCTGTAAATACTGCCTACTAAACTTGCATTTGTAACTTTTATGTTTTTTTGATAGACTTTGTGTGATTTTAACAGTCTGAAGAATATCCGACATCTTGGTCGTTCACACACAAACAACCAAAACTCCAAATCTCCGGATCTTTACATGAGTTTAGACAGAATACCAGAAGTGGCTTTATGCATCATTGCACGTCATTGAGATCACCTATTCAGGAGCCCATTGTTCACGGAATTCCTGCATTCGCTTTAGACTGCAGGCGTTCTGGCAAATTTACAGTGGATCTAGGAGGTAAAATGTCAGAACGGGAATGGCACCCTCATTCTCATTCAGACCTTTTTACACAGCGTGCCTTCCACAAAAATGGGAATAATTTCCTGGAATGCAGCGGCTGTGTAAAAAACATATTTGATTTACAGTTCTTCAGGACAAGAGCTAAAACAGTGGAAAGTTCCCTTGAGGTTTTCTTGTTGGGTAAATACTGATTCCTTCCAAATTAAAAGGCAAATAAAATATTGGTGATGTGTGAAAAGCATTTCCTGAAAATGTGCTCTCATGAATAGTCATGAAAGAAATAATTAGTTGACTAACTGGCAATAAACATCAAAGAGATATTTAATGCCATTATGGAGGAAGTGATGTTTCACAAATGCAAGGATAGAGTGCAAATGACAAAACTTGAAGACATGTCTGGAATCACTGATGACTGTTTTTATAGACATGGTAACAGGCCCTACTATCCAATTTACCTGCCATTCCCTTACATCTTAAAGGACGGGATGAAAGCAGAGCACCAGAAGGGAACCCAAGCAGACATGGGAAAAATGAACCAACTCCTTACAGACAGTGATGGATTCAAAACTGGGTCGCCAGTGCTGTAACAGCGTTGCACTAACCTCTATGCTAAGTGCTGCCCATAGGTTAACTCTGAGTATATCAGATGTGCCAGAATGCCTAATGAAGAGTTTCAGCTCAACACATCAACCATTCTTTTTCACCCACTGATGCTGTTCAACCTGCTGAATTCCTCCAGTATATTGTGCTTGGCTTCAGAATCCACCATCTGGCACCTCCTCCATTTTTAAAGAAGGCCCTTGACCCATTTACATTGACAATGGTTGCCACTATCCTAGAAAACACAGATTAAAATTATTTAAAATATACTAGAAAAAGTAGGATTAACTCAAGTCAAGTTTATTATCATCTAATTGTACAAGTTCTTCTTTTTCTTTGGCTTGGCTTCGCGGACGAAGATTTATGGAGGGGGTAAAAAGTCCACGTCAGCTGCAGGCTCGTTTGTGGCTGACAAGTCCGATGCGGGACAGGCAGACACGATTGCAGCGGTTGCAGGGGAAAATTGGTGGGTTGGGGTTGGGTGTTGGGTTTTTCCTCCTCTGCCTTTTGTCAGTGAGGTAGGCTCTGCGGTCTTCTTCAAAGGAGGTTGCTGCCCGCCAAACTGTGAGGCGCCAAGATGCACGGTTTGAGGCGATATCAGCCCACTGGCGGTGGTCAATGTGGCAGGCACCAAGAGATTTCTTTAGGCAGTCCTTGTACCTTTTCTTTGGTGCACCTCTGTCACGGTGGCCAGTGGAGAGCTCGCCATATAACACGATCTTGGGAAGGCGATGGTCCTCCATTCTGGAGACGTGACCCATCCAGCGCAGCTGGATCTACAGCAGCGTGGACTCGATGCTGTCGACCTCTGCCATCTCGAGTACTTCGACGTTAGGGATGTAAGCGCTCCAATGGATGTTGAGGATGGAGCGGAGACAACGCTGGTGGAAGCGTTCTAGGAGCCGTAGGTGGTGCCGGTAGAGGACCCATGATTCGGAGCCGAACAGGAGTGTGGGTATGACAACGGCTCTGTATACGCTTATCTTTGTGAGGTTTTTTAGTTGGTTGTTTTTCCAGACTCTTTTGTGTAGTCTTCCAAAGGCGCTATTTGCCTTGGCGAGTCTGTTGTCTATCTCATTGTCGATCCTTGCATCTGATGAAATGGTGCAGCCGAGATAGGTAAACTGGTTGACCGTTTTGAGTTTTGTGTGCCCGATGGAGATGTGGGGGGGCTGGTAATCATGGTGGGGAGCTGGCTGATGGAGGACCTCAGTTTTCTTCAGGCTGACTTCCAGGCCAAACATTTTGGCAGTTTCCGCAAAGCAGGACGTCAAGCGCTGAAGAGCTGGCTCTGAATGGGCAACTAAAGCGGCATCGTCTGCAAAGAGTAGTTCACGGACAGCAGCATTCCGCCGCCCCGATTCTACAAAAGACCCGTCCCCTGAAACCCTCTGGGATCAGTTGAAGACTACCATACTGCAATCCACTGAAGAGGTACTGGGCTTCTCCTCCAGGAAAAACAAGGACTGGTTTGACGAAAACAGCCAGGAAATCCAGGAGCTGCTGGCAAAGAAGCGAGCTGCCCACCAGGCTCACCTTACAAAGCCGTCCTGTCCAGAGAAGAAACAAGCCTTCCGTCGCGCATGCAGCCATCTTCAGCGCAAACTCCGGGAGATCCAAAATGAGTGGTGGACTAGCCTCGCCAAACGAACCCAGCTCAGCGCGGACATTGGCGACTTCAGGGGTTTCTACGAGGCTCTAAAGGCTGTGTACGACCCCTCACCCCAAGTCCAAAGCCCGCTGCGCAGCTCAGACGGCAAAGTCCTCCTCAGCGACAAGATCTCCATCCTCAACCGATGGTCAGAACACTTCCAATCTCTTTTCAGTGCCAACCGCTCAGTCCAAGATTCCGCCCTGCTCCAGCTCCCTCAACAGCCCCTAAGGCTAGAGCTGGATGAGGTTCCCACCCTGGATGAGACATATAAGGCAATCGAACAACTGAAAAGTGGCAAAGCAGCAGGTATGGATGGAATCCCCCCAGAAGTCTGGAAGGCTGGTGGCAAAACTCTGCATGCCAAACTGCATGAGTTTTTCAAGCTTTGTTGGGACCAAGGTAAACTGCCTCAGGATCTTCGTGATGCCACCATCATCACCCTGTACAAAAACAAAGGCGAGAAATCAGACTGCTCAAACTACAGGGGAATCACGTTGCTCTCCATTGCAGGCAAAATCTTCGCTAGGATTCTACTAAATAGAATAATACCTAGTGTCGCCGAGAATATTCTCCCAGAATCACAATGCGGCTTTCGCGCAAACAGAGGAACTACTGACATGGTCTTTGCCCTCAGACAGCTCCAAGAAAAATGCAGAGAACAAAACAAAGGACTCTACATCACCTTTGTTGACCTCACCAAAGCCTTCGACACCGTGAGCAGGAAAGGGCTTTGGCAAATACTAGAGCGCATCGGATGTCCCCCAAAGTTCCTCAACATGATTATCCAACTGCACGAAAACCAACAAGGTCGGGTCAGATACAGCAATGAGCTCTCTGAACCCTTCTCCATTAACAATGGCGTGAAGCAAGGCTGTGTTCTGGCACCAACCCTCTTTTCAATCTTCTTCAGCATGATGCTGAACCAAGCCATGAAAGACCCCAACAATGAAGACGCTGTTTACATCCGGTACCACACGGATGGCAGTCTCTTCAATCTGAGGCGCCTGCAAGCTCACACCAAGACACAAGAGAAACTTGTCCGTGAATTGTACAAGTACAACCTGACAAAACAGTGTTCTCCGGTCCCCAATGAAAAACACGCAGACTCACAACCAGACATGACACACATACAGATAAACAATATATATGCAGGGCAAGTATTCATATATACAAATAAATAAAAAATATCATTTTATAAATATGATAGTCTTGGATGGTTACTAAAGGCATTTTAAACACATATTAGGAGAAAGGTTTGACAGGTGTCATTGCACCATTATTGAGAGGTCATTTTGTTAATAATGCCACGTGATCTTGAAACCTCATTTTGTTGATCAATAATTCCTGCTACTGGAGCTTCCCTGGTGTACCCTAATCCTCACCCTGGGCTTCACTTTTGGAAAAGGAAGTAAGAAATTTTTGCACTGCCTTCTACCATTTCAAACATGCTTTAAGCATGAAGCACATTGTTTATTTGTGCTTCTATTCAGTGATATCAGATATACAAAGCTGCATGTTGACAGCAGTGGGATTTGGAAACAAAGTGTATATTGTCCTGAAGTACATTTCCTTATTCAATTAAAATAAAGATCTGTGTTGAGCAATTGGCTCTAAGCTAGCAAGTGTATGTCAGAATATTTACTTCAAATGAAAAGCATTTACAGAAAGCGTTAGAGAGGGGAGAAAAAATTTATTTAAGAGAAAAAAACGAAACAGTGGCAGCATGTTTAGCATAGCATTTCTTGTCTTTGGCTTGGCTTCGCGGACGAAGATTTATGGAGGGGGTAAAAAGTCCACGTCAGCTGCAGGCTCGTTTGTGGCTGACCAGTCCGATGCGGGACAGGCAGACACGATTGCAGCGGTTGCAAGGGAAAATTGGTTGGTTGGGGTTGGGTGTTGGGTTTTTCCTCCTTTGCCTTTTGTCAGTGAGGTGGGCTCTGCGGTCTTCTTCAAAGGAGGCTGCTGCCCGCCAAACTGTGAGGCGCCAAGATGCACGGTTTGAGGCGTTATCAGCCCACTGGCGGTGGTCAATGTGGCAGGCACCAAGAGATTTCTTTAGGCAGTCCTTGTACCTTTTCTTTGGTGCACCTCTGTCACGGTGGCCAGTGGAGAGCTCGCCATATAATACGATCTTGGGAAGGCGATGGTCCTCCATTCTGGAGACGTGACCCATCCAGCGCAGCTGGATCTTCAGCAGCGTGGACTCGATGCTGTCGACCTCTGCCATCTCGAGTACCTCGACGTTAGGGGTGTGAGCGCTCCAATGGATGTTGAGGATGGAGCGGAGACAACGCTGGTGGAAGCGTTCTAGGAGCCGTAGGTGGTGCCGGTAGAGGACCCATGATTCGGAGCCGAACAGGAGTGTGGGTATGACAACGGCTCTGTATACGCTTATCTTTGTGAGGTTTTTCAGTTGGTTGTTTTTCCAGACTCTTTTGTGTAGTCTTCCAAAGGCGCTATTTGCCTTGGCGAGTCTGTTGTCTATCTCATTGTCGATCCTTGCATCTGATGAAATGGTGCAGCCGAGATAGGTAAACTGGTTGACCGTTTTGAGTTTTGTGTGCCCGATGGAGATGTGGGGGGGCTGGTAGTCATGGTGGGGAGCTGGCTGATGGAGGACCTCAGTTTTCTTCAGGCTGACTTCCAGGCCAAACATTTTGGCAGTTTCCGCAAAGCAGGACGTCAAGCGCTGAAGAGCTGGCTCTGAATGGGCAATAGCATTTAGTACATTGCTATTAGAGCACCAGTGACCTGGTTCCGAATCCAGCGTTGTCCATATTATGTCTATGTGGGTTTCCTCTGGGCACTCCGGTTTCCTCCCACCCTTTTAAAGCATACCAAGTTTGTAGGTTAATTGGGGTATTTGGTCGGCAAGGGCTCATGGGCTCACATCTAATTAAATTCCTTTTCAACATTTTTATTGGTTTCATTGTCAAGTAAAAATGTTACATAGTTACATGATGATAAAGTATTAACAAATCACAAATAATAATAATATGGTCTTGAGACCTATGTAACATTGTAAAGAAGTAAAGGAAATAAAGCATTATACTAATTATCAACTTCTCCCTTCAGAGGCCACTGGTGAAACATAAGCTGTCCACTCCCTGATAATAAAAAGGAAGATAATCAAAGGGGTAAAAAAAAACTAGAAGTTAACAAATCTTACAAATTTTGTAAGTAATTAGGAAAATAACCCCATAAAGAAACAAAATTAAAATTCATTTCAGTAGTGGATCATCTAATTTTTTCCAAAGTCGAACATGCCATCATATCAGACAACCATCGAGTGTGAGTGGGAGGAACAGCATCTTTCCATCTCATTAATATGACCCTTCTAGTGATAAGGGAGGTGAGGGGATTATGAAGCAGTCCAATATCAGACCCATTGTCTTACAGAGCAAGAAAAGGATTTGGAGTCAAAGTAATGATAAGAACTAAAATCAAGGTAGGAAATACCATTTCCAAAAATTGGAAAGAAATGGACATAACCAGAACATATGGTGTTACCTTCTTCAGTTATACATTTATCACAATTAGAAGAAAGATTAGAATAGAATTTAGCCAATTGGACATTGGAATAGTGGACTCGGTGTACAACCTGTTACAGAGGTGTATTGGCCTATGTGTTGTGTGGTTTTATGTTAAAAAGTGACCGTTTGTTTTAGAGAGCCAAGGTGAAGGTGGACTGCTGAGAGAGTGGTAGACAGACTGAGCATGTGCAGAAAATGAAAACAAATTTCTGGACTTGGAAGACAAACCACCACTGGGTGTGGTTGTGAAGTGGAAGCAGGCCCAAGTACGAGTCATTGTCTGGGAGGCAGTTTAGAATGTTGGGATTTCAAAAAGGATGAACATTCCGAAGGCAGCCAGAAGGATCCGGACCAAGCCAGTGGTTCCTCTCTCTGCAAGCAACACAAGAAGACAACTTTGAATTTTGTCCTCTCTATCTCTCTCTCTCTCTCTCTCTCTCTCTCTCTCTCTCTCTCTCTCAAAGATCTTTTGGCTTCAGTTTTCCAAACAAACTGAATTTTATTTATGATCTTTGCTTCGGTTGAGATCGAAGTTTGTGAGCCTTATGTGTTTTGTGTTTGTTTTTTTTCTGTGGGCTGGTTGGAAATATAACTACATATGTTATATTTAGGCTGGGGAATTTATTAGTTTTACACTGTTATAGAGATTTGCATAGTAACCAGTGGGCATTGTTATAAAAGGGGGGATTTTGAATTAAAGTTTTAAGGTGAATTTTTGTTAATAAAGCAATTGTTAATCTTTACCCCTGTGTGATATGCCTTCTTTATGGTTGCTGGTTTGATCTTGTAACATAACATAACATAACATAACAATTACAGCATGGAAACAGGCCATTAGGCCCTTCTAGTCCGCACCGAACCAAACACCCCTTTCTAGTCCCACCTCCCTGCACAATGCCCATAACCCTCCATCTTCTTCTCATCCATATACCTGTCCAACCTTTTCTTAAATAATACAATTGACTCCGCCGCCACTATTTCTCCCGGAAGATCATTCCACACAGCTACCACTCCCTGAGTAAAGAAGTTCCCCCTCATGTTACCTCTAAACCTCTGCCCCTTAATTCTTAACTCATGTCCTCTTGTTTTAAACTTTCCTCCTCTTAACGGAAATAGTCTATCCACATCCATTCTGTCTATCCCTTTCATAATCTTAAATACTTCTATCAAATCCCCTCTCAACCTTCTACGCTCCAAAGAATAAAGACCCAATCTGTCCAATCTCTCCCCATACTCCAGATGCTTAAATCCAGGCAACATTCTGGTAAACCTTCGCTGCACTCTCTCCACTCTGTTTATATCCTTCCTATAATTAGGCGACCAGAACTGCACACAGAACTCCAAATTAGGCCGCACCAATGTCTTATACAATCTCAACATCACCTCCCAACTCCTATATTCCATGCAATGATTGATAAAGGCCAGCATACTAAAAGCCTTCTTCACCACCCTATTCACGTGAGTTTCTACCTTCAGGGAATGATGTACCGTCACTCCTAAATCTTTCTGCTCTTCTGTATTCCTCAATGCTCTCCCATTTACCACATATGTCCTATTCTGATTCTTCTTACCAAAATGAAGCACCTCACACTTATCAGCATTAAATTCCATCTGCCATTTTTCAGCCCACTTTTCTAAGCAGCCCAAATCCCTCTGCAATCCTTGAAAACCTTCTTCATTATCCACTATTCCACCTATCTTAGTATCGTCTGCATATTTACTAATCCAATTCACCACCCCATCATCTAGATCATTAATGTATATAACGAACAACAATGGGCCCAATACAGATCCTTGAGGCACCCCACTGGTCACCGGCCTCCAACCTGACAGACTACCACTACCACTCTCTGGCCTCTCCCTTTCAGCCAATGTTCAATCCATTTGACTATCTTAAAATTTATACCTAAAGACTACACCTTCCTAACTAACCTTCCATGTGGTACCTTATCGAAGGCCTTACTGAAGTCCATATAGACAACATCCACTGCGCTACCCTCATCCACATTCCTAGTCACCTCTTCAAAAAATTCAATCAGATTGGTCAAACATGACCTTCCTCCCACAAATCCATGTTGAGTGCTCCTGATCAGACCTTGTCTATCCAGATGTTTATAAGTACTATCTCTAAGAATTTTCTCCATTAATTTACCTACCACAGACGTCAAACTTACAGGCCGATAGTTGCCAGGCTTCCTCCTTGAACCCTTTTTAAATAACGGAACCACATGCGCAATGCGCCAATCCTCCGGCACTATCCCCATATCTAATGACATTTGAAAAATTACCGCCAGAGCCTCTGCTATTTCCTCCTTCACTTCTCTCAATGTCCTGGGGAAGCTCCCGTCTGGTCCCGGAGACTTATCCACCTTTATATTCTTCAAAAGCCTTAAAACTACACCTTTTGTAATCTCTATATTCCCCATATTTACCCAATTTGCTTTTTTTATCCCACATCTCCCAATATCCTTCTCCTTAGTGAATACCGAAGAAAAGAAACTGTTCAATATCTCCCCCATTTCTCTAGGTTCCACACACAGTTTTCCACTCTGATTTTCTAAGGGACCAATTTTGTCTCTAGCTTTCCTCTTACCATTAACATATTTGTAGAACTCTTTTGGATTAGTTTTCACCCTGCTTGCCATAGTTTTCTCGTACCTTCTTTTAGCTTTCCTAATTCCTCTCTTAAGATTCCTCTTACATTCAATGTATCTTTCAAACATCTCCTTAACTCCATGCTTCTTATATCTAATGTACGCCTCCCTTTTTCTTTGAACCAAGTTTCCAATATTCCTTGAAAACCACGGCTCTCTCAAACCTTTTGCCCCTCCTTTTAACCTAACAGGAACATAAAGCTTTTAACAGAATTTAAATTGAAATAATGAGTGTCTAGCGCAAAGAGAGGATGAATGCACTCGCCTTAAAATAGAGTCCCATGTAATTTCAGAAATATTTTTTTTAAATTCTGTCCATGGAACGATCCCTAATAGTTCATAAAGGACTGAACACATCTGTTTATGGTCAGGTTTGAAATTATAAATCTTCCCTGTCACATTCGGTTCCATGTCTTCAGGGAGCCTCAAAATTAAAGAATTCAAGAAGTTCCTATCCTATAAATAATGAAAAAAAGTGATGTTTCGGTATTATAAATTTGGCAAATAATTATTCGACAGAAGCAAGATTTTGGTCAATTAAGAAATTTAAAAAGGATTAGATACCTAAATTTGACCATTGATGGTAACTGATATCGTGAACCGAAGGTAAATTAAATTGTGAAAAGTGATATCTATAAGACAATATTGAAATCTACATTTAAATTAAAATTTTTAAAAATTCAAACCACAGTTTTTGATGTCAGTGGACTGTGTCCAACAATATGTGGTTTATCTACCTATCTATTTTGGAAATGCCAAGTTTCTACCTATGCTGAATAGATTGGTCTTCCCAGATGTGGGCAGTTGTACATGTTACAATGTTGCAAAACAGATTGAACTATGGAAACAGTAGGGGTGCACCATACATTCCGAGGCATGGTTATGTTGTGGACCACCCACGCTGGACAAGTTTGTGTGCCTGATGCTTTTTTACCTGAGCTGCTTAATTATATACATGCAATAACACATTTAGGTAAGGTGGGGTGGGAATGGTAGAATGGTGGCCCCCTTACCTAAGAAAAGTGACACAAAAAAGTGTATTTTTTGTCAAAAAAATAATCCTGGAAAAGCAACCAAGTGCCCTCCAGATAGGACACAAATGCCTATGGGACCCTTTGAATGTATACAGATTGATTTTAGCTATAAGTATTATTTAGTTGTTATTGACCTTTATTAGTAGATGGGTGGAAGCAATCCCAATGCCGAACACAACAACAGAAACAGTGGGAGGAGTTATATTACAGGAAATTATACCACAATTTGGACTCCCGACCATCATTAGTTCAGACAATGGGCCTCATTTTACTGCTAAGGTAAATGAAAAACTATGCCTGCTTCTCAGAATAAAACAACAATTTTACTGCGCCCATCATCCCCAGGCAGCTGGAATCATGGAATTAGCAAATGGCATGTTGTAAAATAAGCTGGCTAAGCTAACGGAGGAAACACATCTAAACTGCTCTAGCCCTTTTTGAAATGAGGATCATGCCATATACTAGCATAGGACTAAGCCCAGAAGAAATCATGTTTGGAAAACCGCTCCATACACCTTGGGCCACACACAGAAGTGTGTTTTGACCTACATGCCATTAGTGAGAAGGTGATCACTTATGTACAAAGAACTAACTGCAATTCTTGAAGAAGGTGATAAAGAGAGATTCCTGCCAAAAATACAGCCAAGAGACTACATTCTGATAAGGAATTGAGAGTGGAAGAAGTTGGCACCAAAGTGGAAAGGTCCATTCCAAGGGTTGGTAACCACGCTCACAGCAGTAAAGGTTGAGAGCCAGCCTTGCTGGATTCATTACAGAGATTGTAAGAAGATTGGTTCCAAGGGAGAACAGCTTGACTCAACCAAAAACAAGGGGACTTAAAGACAACACCAAAGAATGGCTGAAATGAATGGTTCTTATCCTTCTGGGAACTCCTGTTATTTTCCTGATGATAATATATCAGGTAAGGGAACATGGGGTCTTAACTCATCAAGCAGGGTCACAATCCAAACAGGAATGGCATGATAACACCTATTTCCATGGGTTTTTGATATATGTCAAAACTATGAATTGGTGCCATTGCTGGACCTGCACCCACATACCAACCTATAGTGCTCAGGGATTCCTTATGATATCAATACCCTTTAACGATACAGAACATCAACTGCGGAGATGTCACTCTAATTGGACTTTAAGCATTCGAAAAGCAGCTCCCTGCCAATCTGTTGAACATCTGTTCAATAATTGGAATAAGCCCAAATATAACCTGTCCAGAATACCCCCATATTTTACACTGAACAGGTATACTAAAGGAGGAGATGAGAATAGGACTGGAACTGGCCATTGTACCCAATTAAACAGCAAATTTGCCTATTTTACAGGGGAAAGAATCTTAAATGGTACCTATCTTTGTAATGGGTGGAAAGCGTATCCATGGCTGCCATACTATTTGCAAGGGTGTTATTATTTAACTTCCTTGCCCCGTCGATACAGCATTTTGAGGATATTACTGACCATTCTTTTGCATGAGATAGAGTAAAAAGAGCCATCTCTGAAACTGAGCAATTCTTTATGATTCTCTTTCCCAATTATGGTGTGGCTAAGGTGGCTGATGAGTCGATCAATATGGCCAGTGCCTGAGAGAAGCTTGCCAACAATACTGCCAGGATCGAGGAAAACATGCAAACCCAAATTTGTCAATTCACAACGGTGGTAGTTGTTATAGGAACGGTGGCTTTGCAGAACCGTTTAGCCCTAGATTTACTGTTGGCCGAGAGGGGATGTACATGTGCACAGAGGAAAGCATGTGAATGCTTCTGAAAATATCACTCATTTAGCAAGCCACACCAGGGAATGAATACACTACGTCCTCAACTTCCGACCTGCACAAGTTACGTCCACCCACACATTCAACCAATTTTTAAAAGTTCTTTATTAAAACTACTGTACAAGTATATATTTTTCACTCAACCACAGCAGCAGCAGGTTTTCTTGTTTGCACCCATTCCCAATACTCTTTGCTGATATTCCAATGGAACATTTGGATTCAACCAGAATACCATGGGTTTAAGGTGAGAGGGAAAGATTTAAGAAGGAGCTGAGAGCCAAATTTTCACTCAGAGGGGAGTGAACAAGCTACCTGAGGAAGCAATTTTGATGTTCAAAAGAAATTTAGACAGATTTATGGACAGGAAAGGTTATGAATGGTTAGAAAGAATGAGTTGGGCCAAAGGGCCTGTTCCGTGCTGAATATATGACCCCATGACTGTAAGGGCAGACTAAGCCTCAGCTTAATGCTCCATTTGAAAGACTGCTCCCTGATTGTTGGGCACCCCAGCGATATTTCAGCATGGATTTTGCATTCTTTTCCCTGGATTGGGACAATCTTTTGAGTCCAGAGACTGTTGTCCAGTAACTGATAATACATTGGTGAGTGAGAAGACAATGAAAACCAAAACACCCAATTGGACCTGTACAACAAAAGTTCTCAATCCAATGCAACTCATTACACATACCTGAGAACAGATCCACTGGCCACCTGAAAGAAGTAAAACATGAAAGTCTGCAGACAATGTGGTTGAAATAAAAACACAATGCTCAAGAAACTCAGCAGGTCAAACAGTGTCCTTTGTATAACAAATATAAAAATACATAACTGACTTTTTGGGCTTCAGTCCTTCATCAAGATATGGAAAAACGTCAGCAGGCATCTGAATAAAAAAGTAAGAGGGAGACATGGGGGGGAGTAGCATGGTCACAAATGCAGAAGGTAATTGGTGGAGAAGGGATGGAGGGTACAGCAGCAAGCAAGGGAAGGAGGAATGGCTAGGTGAATAGAGAGGGAAGGGGTAAGAGAGCTGAGGGAAAGAAGACATGGAGGGAAAAGGAGAGGGAAAGGAGAACAAGTTAGCGGAAACGAGAGAAGTCGATGTTAATGTCATTTAGCTGAAGAGTGCCCAGACAGAAAATCAGGTGTTATTCCTCCAATTTATGGGTAGTCTTGTGGAGAGATAGTACATGAGGCCATGGACAGACATGCGAGTATTGGAGTGAGATGCAGAATTGAAATGGTTGGCCACTGGGAGGTCCCCGACACTGGTGAAGACAGAGCGAAGGTGTTCAGTGAAGTGATCTCCCAGTCTACGCCCAGTCTCTCCAATGTAGAAAAGGCCACAAAGAGAGCACTGAATGCAGTAAATCAATCCTTGCTTCACTTGAAAGGCCTACTCCTGCCAGGGAAGTTCTCCACTTCTCCTCATTTGGCTTCCGTCAGAAACAATTAACTGAAAAAATATGTAATCATGATGTTATTTGAGATCTTAAAATGAAATTTAAAAGCTTTCAGGGCATGAAACAAAGGTCTCTTGAAGTGTTGAGGTCTAATAGTCTCACATTTTGGGGAGCAAGTTAACCATGGAAACATGAATATCATTTTCACTATTCTTTTTTATAAAAGTTTATTCAAACTACAAAACTATACAAACTATATAGATAATTACATCTAAACATACTTTTTACATTGTTAGAAGTTCACTATGAGCAGTAATCAATACTGCCCCTTTGTTATATACAAAGTTAGTGACAGATACAATAAACTACATCCTGTGCTATTTACATTTTCAAATTAAAATCCTACTGCTACTATTTACCATGCACTTGTTTGTCCAGGGGTTCTGTTCCCAGAACTTGTCCACCATTCCCTCGGATGCCATGTACTCCCACTCCAATGACACATGGGCCCAGATGTAACCCTGAAAGAGGGGCAGGCAGTCGTTCATCCAGTTGCCTTCCCACCATTATTTACTTTGTGTGAGAACCCATTATATCAAACACTGGTTTAACAGAACAAAAAGGCTTGCGTAGAGCTCTCAGTGACCTGACACTCACACTTTAATTAAATGCTGGTGCTCCACAAGATTTATTGTTGATGTAAAATTGCTTCTCCCCATTTCCGGAATCACTGCTTCCCATAAATTACCACGTTCAAGATTGGAACTTCACTCAGCACTGTACATAGTTTACTTTAATGAGTGGATCTTCTGATATCATTGAGAGGTTGAGGGAAACCATTGCAACAACACCTGGTATTTATGAGTGGGATTGATTCCCAAATGACAAATTAATCAATTTCTGATTATATTAAGTAATTTCTGTTCAACCAGTGCTTGAAAATAATGGTTCAAGCCACATTCTGCTTATTTTAAAATCCTGAACCTCTTGTGGATAAGACCTTGTCTATTCTCATGTGTCTGGACATCAGCAAGTTCAAAGTCTCATGTGTCTGGACATCAGCAAGTTCAAAGGCACAGCTGCAGGAATCACAGGTCAGTAAGTTGATGTGGATGCCTGTGGCTTTACAGAGTCATCAAGGGATACTCTAGCAATCAGGCAGTAGCTAAGACAACTAATGGGTGGTGCCTTGACAATGACAGCTCGATTTGATGCTGGGTATTTTCAGCATTAAATGTTAAGATACAATAGATGGCTGGCTTCTAGTTTGGCAACATTGCTGGTAATCAGGATTACTATCACCCATACATTCTTTCTGATACAAGCTTTCCTGTAAATGCTTCTTCACACCATCAGATAGCATAATAAAAGGATTACCATTTTAGAACCCACACCACCCAAATACAGACACCACTTATCCACCTCACCAACCAGACGGCATCAACATAGGCCCAATTTCCATTAGCCTCCTCCCCCAGTATCGCCTTTTCCCTCATCCCTCTTACGTTTTTTTACACAGCCGCTGTGTTCCATGAAATTACTCCCAATTTCCTGGAACGCAGTGTATATAAAAAGATCAGAATGGGAATAAGTACTTGCTCCCCTTCTGATATTTTATCTCCTCAACCCTTAGTTATTTTCATGGATCGCCTGCGGTCTTATCTGAATTTGCAGGTGATCCGTGAACAATAGGCTAATGAATAGGACATCCGGCCTCCTTAAATGCTGCACTTCAGATATTCAGTTGAAACTCGTAGTGTAATACAGATATTTGGAGTTTTGGTCATTCCTGCGAACAGCCATTCCTGGAAGGTAGGGAGATGCTTCAGAATGGAAAAATCACGCAAATTCTATGTAAAAAACATATCTGTCTCCCTTCCTTCATCTTCCCTCCTCTTCCTTTCCCTTCAGAAATCCATCTTTCTCAATCCTCTGCCCTCTACCCCTTTCACCTCAGCTTCTTCCCACTCCCAATTGTATCTATCTTCAACCAGCCAGCCAATGCTCCTCCCCCACCCAAACCCGCCATCCACCTCCTCCCACCCCTCTCCCCTGATTTCTTGGGTATTGGCCTGATTTTCAGCACTCCTGAAAAAGGGCTCAAACCCAAAACATTGACTGCCTTTTTCCTGAATTTTAAAAAAAATTCCATACATGTATTAATATCCAAATACATAAAATAATAGTTATATATTCCAAATCAATTGTATATGTGACATATTATACACACCTGAAATCCTACCAACCCCCTCCCCAATAATAATCCCCAAAGAATACAAAAAGCAAAAGTAAAAGAAAAGAAAAAGAAAAGTAAAGAAAAAAGAGAACAAACCTAGTTACCAAAATATCACCACCATTCACCCAACTTTGCCTTCTCAATATCATTTATTTACATATCCCAAGGAGTTAGCAAGGTTTCATGAGGTTCAGGGAAATCTCTTTATAAATGTATACCTACATTATGTAAGTATGGGTACCAAATTTTCAAAAGAGTATCATATTTACACTTAAGTTATAGCAATTTTCTCAAGAGGTATACAACTATACATTTCCGCATACCATCTTTCCATTCCTAAATGCAAATCTAATTTCCATGTCACCGCTATTTATTTTCTTGCAATTTTCACAAATTCCTTTTGGAAATATTTTCATTTCAATTTTGGCCTTATCGCTAAAATATTACCCAATATAAAAAGCATTGGGTCTTGTGGAAATTTAATTCCTGTAACTTGTTCTAGAAATTCTCCTAATTCTATCCAAAATGGCCTCAATTTTGAACATGACCTCATACAATGCATAAAAGTACCAATCTCTTGACTACACCTTAAAAATGCATCTGATAGATCTGATTTCAATCTATTTAATTTTTGTGATGTAAGATACAAGTGATCTAAAAACATTATACTGAACCAATCCAATATTTACTGTATTTGTCATACTCTCGTAACATAATCCCTGGCAATTTTTCTCTGCAATATACTTTTTGCTTCTTATGGATGCCACATGACTTCCTCCAAAATGTTTGTGCATTTCACAAGACCCTGGTATCTGCAGGATATTGTGCTTACTTTCAGTTCCAGGGAGATGGGGGAAAAGTTGAGCTTGTTCTCAGAAGTCATCAACTCAGTCATCAAGCAACATCAATTAATCTTTTGATGCCCAACTCTTTCCCCTCTGATCTCAAATCTCCACCGTCAAATTTTAGACTCCTCAATCCTGGGAAAAGACTGCAACCAATCACCTTGTGCATTCCACTCATGATTAAATAAACTTCAATAAAGTTTCCTATGTCCAGCCCATCCAGTGTCTCCTTACAACTCAAGCCAACTAATCCAGTAACATCCTCATGGATCTTTTCTGCACCCTTTCCAGTTTAAAGACATCCTATAGCACGATGATCAGATGCTCCAGGGGTCATCTCGCCAACATCTTGCACAGTGGCAACATGGAAACAAAACCCTTGTGATCTGATCACTGAAGTCAAGTGTGCCAAGCATCTTCTGCACTACCTTGCCTACCTGTGTCACACAACTTTCAGTGAACTCTGCACCTGTACCCCTCAGCCTTTCTGATCTACAACATTCTTCATGGCCTTGGCATTCATTTTGTAAGTCCTGCCCTGGGTTATCTTCTCAAAATGCAATCCCTGCCACTTGTTAAGTTCCATCTGGCCATTCCCTAGCCCTGTTGTTCTCTTAGATAACCTTCTTCACTGCTAACTACACCCCCAATTTTGGTATCATTCACAAATTCACTAACCATACCACCTACATTTTCATCCATATTACTTAAAGATGACAAAGGCAGCAGACCCAATACAGATCCCTGAAGCCCACCACTTGTCATAGGTCTCCAATCTGACTAACAATGTGGCAATGCCAGTCTCTGCTTCCTATCATCAGGCCAATTCTGCTTACTTTCCTTCCAACTCCATCACAGTATACAGCAACATTCCCACCACATATGTGTATGCATGGCTTTTGCCACAACCTGTAAAATGGAGGTGGGTAGTTTTGAAATATATATTATCAACACTATACAGGGGGATTCCATATTTTTCTTTCTTTCTACATCATGACTTATTTCTTCTTTTTTTCCCATTGGGATTGATGGAGAATGTGTGTTCTGCCCAAAGAATAAGGTTTGATCAATTTACATGAGAAAAGGCATAGGTTGAGGGGAAGGGAGGGGATGGAAGACTTGACTTAATAAAACATGGCAGGGATGAGTAATACTGTGAAATTACTGCTTCAATGTTAATGTCCAGTGAAAAGAAAGAAGAAATTGACAAATATTTTTAAAAATGGGGCTGAATCACTCTTAATTGAAAAAGAACACCAGAAGTTAAAAAGAGATTAGGTGCAGTGACCATACGAAGGATCCTACTTGCTGGTGTGCCATAATGGGATGGCCTGCGTTCTCGACATCGGCAGTCATGAAGAGACTTTTACCATTGACTAGTGGTGGGCCTCAGGGATCGGTGCTGGGACCAGTTTTGTTTGTCATCTTCATCAATGATCTGGATGATAACGTGGTAAATCATCACAGCAGAGACCAGAGGGACTGAGGTGGTCTGTTTCTGTGTTGCAGTGTTTTATGGTTCCATGGTTCTAAGTTATCAGTTAGTCTGAAGGTGGCAGTCCTTGGAGTACTCAGATATTAAACAAGAGTCCCAACAAGTCTATTTTTTTTAGAAATAATGAAGCTTTCCTGGTTTAAATTTGTGCACAGAAAGAGCCAAAGAAATAGAACTGATGTTCTTCCTTGCTGTGGCCCATCAGAGCTGTGGAGAGACAAAGTGCTGGAAAGGAGCCCCTTTGTTTCAGATTCGATTCATAATGCTCTCCCAGTCCACAGGAAAATGAATCTCAAGGTTTTATACGATATCATCTATGTAATCTGAAAATCAATTTTAACTTTGAACTTTGACTACAGTTTGTTGCCCTAATGCTGTTGACCAGGAATTAAGGAGGTTGTGTTCTCACTAGATCAGGACATTGAGTCTAAAAGTTGAGATGCTAAGTTTCAACCTCAAAATAGAGTCAAAAAAGTATGCTGCCTTTGCTCTGTGCCACTGGAGGAACTGAGTATGTCACATAGTATCCATGGAAAGCAATAGGCAGTCGGCGTTTCTCGCCAGCCCTTTTCTTTAGGTCTCTGTAGCCTGGTGACAGAGAGATTTGTCAGATTCATTCTGAGTTGAAATGTCACCTTGGAAGCTGTGGAAGGTGAATACAGCTAATAGTTTAGATAAGTAGGTAACCACTTTGCCAAATTGAATGCAGAGGTCATTTTGATTATGTATCTTATTTGTACATCATTTCCTCCAGCATTCTGACAGCTTTTGTCTCCAATGTTTCAAAAATCTCAGACCAAAGGCCAAATTTAAACCAGGAAAGCTTCATTATTCTTAATTAAATGGACATCTGCTCTCTGGTAATTATGAAATGCTAACCAAAATTTAAAAAAAATAATTCTGTGTAACATAGCTGTTTTAATGGAAATCAACCCTGAAGTAAATCACAGTGAGCTCCTCCCATACTATATAACCTCCCCTCCTTTTTCAAGTAAGTACAAGTTTATGGTCAGTCAGACACAGGACTGAGCAGAGATTGCTGTATCGCAGTCCTTGGAGTACTCAGATATTAAACAAGAGTCCCAACAAGTCTATTTTTTTTAGAAAGCAGATTTATTTCTTCCTGGGACTGAATCAGCAGGTGGGTGTGAGTCTCATTTGGACAACGTTCCCCTTCAATCAGAAGTAAAACACAAAAATCTGCAGACACCATGGTTGAAGTAAAATCACGATGCTGGATAAACTCAGCTGGTCAAACAGTGTCCTTTATATAGCAAAGTTAAGATACATAACCAATGTTTCGATCTTGAGCCCTTCATCAAGGTATGGAAAAATGTCAAGGGGCGCCCGAACAAAATGTAGGGGAAGAGGCAGGGGGAGGAGCACGGTCCCAAAGATAGGATAAGGGAGGGATGGCACACCAGCAAGGGTTGGCTCTATGAATAGAGAGGAAAGGGTATAGGAGAGGGAAGAAGCTATTTTCATTATATTAACTGCATTAGTCAGCAACTGAAACTGCTTTTAACATATGTATCACTCTGCATGAGGTTACACATTCCTGACATTCCATAGCAGATCATACTTTTCCTGAACTGATTTAGACCACATCTCACAGACAGGTATGACTAAGTTTTGAATCTATATTTTTATCTTCAGCCTCCATTTACTGAATTGGTTTTCTTTAGAATGTTTGCCCTGTTTTCTAACCAAGTCCGTAAGACATAATTGTCCCTAATAATGGGTCACTTTAAGTTGCTCCATTCACAGAGTCATAGAGATGTCCAGCACAGAAACTGGCCCTTCAGCACAACTCACCCTTGCTGCCCAAGATGCCCATTTAAGTGAGTCCCTTGTTTTTTGGTGAGTGGTGGAATCTGGGGAGAATTGAAGAGGGGCAGCGGAGGGTGAGGGGTGGGGGCTGTGGGGGTTGGCAGGCATGTGACAGACGGCCGGGGGGAGGGTGGGGAACAACGGATGGCCGTGGGCAGGGGAGGTGAATTACTCTTACACCTGCTACTGCGATAAAGGTGCTCAACAAAGCAATCTCCCAGTCTGTATCCACTCTCTCCGATGTCGAGGAGGCCACAGCGGGAACACTGGATGCAGTTGCTGACGCTTGCAGATGCACCAAGTGAAGTTTTGCTGCACTTTGTAGGACAGTTTGGGGCCCTGAATGGTGGTGAGGGTGAACATGTAGGAGCAAGTGTAGCATTTCTTACGATCACAGAGGTAGGTACCAAGGTGGCAATTGGTGGGAAAGGGGGAGTGGATTTGGGAGTCACGGAGGGAGTGGTCCATACAGAAGGTGGAGAGGGAAGGAGATGGGAAGATGTGTCTGGAGGTGGGATCACATAGTAGGTGGCGGAAATGACAGAAGATATGTTGGATGCGGAGGTTGGTTGGTTGGTAGGTAAGGACAAGAGTAATCAAGTCCTTGTTGCAGTTAACGACAACGGAGGGAGCCAGGACAGATGTCTCCTCTACTCAGTCTTTGTTCTTCACCATGCAACATTACATTGTTTCTCTTGCCTGCAGCTTAGTAGAGCCTACATAAATGATGGTTACCATGGAACCAAATGGCAGAATTGATGATGAAGTCAGTAATTACTGTATAACTAGACTAACCACTCTGTCCAGTCCTGAAGCCCTGACAGAGGAAAGAATGAGGATATTGTAGTGCTGTGGGACAGATGGAAGGGTGGATATGAGGAACATAAAATATTTTCTTTATCTCCCTGGAATTCCCATTTAAGATTCCAATTACAGTCACTGAAACTTTTTTCAAAGTAGTTATTATATAAAAATAATTCTGAAAGAAAATATCCAGTAGCTTGACACCACTTGCAGAGAAGGGTAAACATCAGCAGTGTAAATCCTTGATAAAAATGGAACATAACTCTTTAATGAAAACTTGCACAATGGTGGCTGTTGTTGGAGCAGTGACATCAGAGGCTTTCCATTCCTAGAAACGTACTTGCAATAAATCCAGTTATTGATGTGTGAAATGTTGAACCTTCTTCAAAGAAAAATTAGAATTACTCAATAGGTCAGGCAGTATCCATGGAGAGAAATAATCATATATAACCATATAACCACTTACACCACAGTACAGGCCAGTTCGGCCCTACTAGTCCATGCCATAGCAAATCCCCACCCTCCTAGTCCCACTGACCAGCACCCGGTCCATACCCCTCTAGTCCCCTCCTATCCATGTAACGATCCAGTCTTTCCTTAAACGTAACCAATGATCCCGCCTCGACCACGTCTGCCGGAAGCTCAATCCACATCCCCACCACCCTCTGCGTAAAGAAATTTCCCCTCATGTTCCCCTAATAATTTTCCCCCTTCAATCTTAAACCATGTCCTCTAGTTTGAATCTCCCCCTTTCTTAATTGAAAAAGCCTATCCACATTTACTCGGTCTGTCCCTTTTAAAATCTTAAACACCTCTATCAAGTCCCCTCTCAATCTTCTACGCTCCAGAGAAAAAAGCTCTAGTCTGCACAACCTTTCCCTGTAACTCAGACCCTGAAATCCTGTCAACATTCTCGTGAACCTTCTCTGCACTCTCTCTATTTTGTTTATATCTTTCCTATAATTTGGTGACCAAAACTGTACACACTACTCCATATTTGGCCTCACCAATGCCTTGTATAATTTTATCATAACCTCCCTACTCTTGAATTCAATACTCCGATTTATGAAGGCCAACATTCCAAATGCCTTCTTCACCACACCATCTACCTGAGTATCAGCCTTGAGGGTACTATTTACCATAACTCCTAAATCCCTTTGTTGCTCTGCACTCCTCAATTGTCTACCATTCAATGTATATGACCTATTTAAATTTGCCTTTCCAAAATGTAGCACCTCACATTTATCTGTATTAAATTCCATCAGCCATTTCTCAGCCCACACCTTCAGCCTTCCTAAATCACCTTTTAATCTACGGTACTCTACCTCACTGTCCACAACACCACCAATCTTTGTGTCATCCGCAAATTTGCTTATCCAATTCTCCACCCCTACATCCAGATTGTTAATATATATATAACAAATAATAGTGGACCCAGGACCGAACCCTGAGGAACTCCACTAGTCACCGGCCTCCAATTGGACAAACAATTTTCTACCACTACTCTCTGACACCTACCATCCAACCACTTCTGAATCCATTTCACTACCTCTTTATTTATACCTAATGCCTCCATTTTCTTTCCTAACCTCCTGTGGGGAACTTTGTCAAAAGCTTTACTAGAGTCCAAATAGACAACATCCACAGCTTTCCCTTCATGACCCTTTTTTGTAACCCCCTCGAAGAACTCAATCAGGTTTGTCAAGCATGATCTACCCCTGACAAAACCATGCTGATTACTCCCTATCAATCCCTGTAAATAGCATCCCTCAGAACACTTTCCATCAACTTGCCCACCACAGACAGTCAGTCAACGTTTTAAATTGGGACCCTTTATCAAGACTAGGATGAGAAGGGCTGATAATAAGGGGTGGGAATGGGCAGGGGAGAAGCCAACAGGTGATGAAATACAGCAAATGTAGGTGGGAGAGATGAAGACACAGATGGCGGGAGCATTAAGGTTTTAGAGAAAGTGAGAATGGGAGGAGGTGAAGGACAAATGAAAATAATGCATCCCGAATGAGGAGGTGGGGGAAGGGGGGGGTGGGTTTGCCTAAGTTTGGAAGATTCAATGATCGTTCCATTTAGGGTTTGTGCCACTCAGCAATGTATGAGGTCAAGGTCAGAAGTGCCTACATGGGAAAAGTGAGGGGGATTACAGTGGTTGGCAGCAGGAGTTCCAGCTTGGATATTGAACTAATAATGTTGAATTATCCTCCACAGGAGACAAATTAAATACAGAATAAAAGGAATGAGAGAAGAATGGAGCAGTGGATGAGGGTGTCAGAGGAAAGAGAAGAATGCAAGGAATAAAGGGAAGAAATGTGAATGTTTGGAGTAAGTGGTTTGGCAGGAATAATTGAACGTCATATTGTCATACAGAATGGAAACAGGCCCTTTGGCCAAACATGCAAGTTAACCCACATTAGTCCCACCTGTCTGCATTTGGCCCATATGCCCTAGAACCCATCCTCTCTATCCATCCAAATGTCTCTTGAACATTGCAATAGTACCTCCCTCTACCACCTCCTCTGGTGGCTTGTTCCATACACCCTCCTCCCTGTGTGCAAAAAAAAGCTATCATTGGTCCAATATATTAATGCTCATGTGACTTTGGCCACATACCAGTGCATGAGAATATCCATACGAAGTTTCCATTCAAGTCACACACCATTCTGATGGTGTGAGATATTACTGTCCTTACATTATTGCTTGGGCAAGATCTGTGGACAAGTCACTCCCCTACCATGCTAAAGGAACAACTTTAGTGCACACACTCTAATGGTTCAAGGAAGCAGCTCATCACCAGTGAGCAAGAACAATTAAAGATGGACAATAAGTGCTGGCCCTGATGAATACAGTCTAACTCCAGAAATAACATTAAAAATATAAATAAATAAAGAAAGTTACAAATAGATCTAAAATACTGGTTGTGTGCAGATGGAGAGGGATGACCACAGGTATCTTGCAGGATTTCTGACATTTAATCAGACTTCTTACAGGTTTCTTCTCACTGCATATTATAAATCCTAACTTCACCAGTTTCTGAATAGGTGTAGATCAGCTGTTCTCAACGAAGGCCACAGCATATTCACAGACTGAAATCGTAAATACTGTTTCATGTTTTTTTTTAATTAATCAGATGGAAGCACCCTTTTGAAAACCATACAGGGCTTGTAGGTTAATTAGGGTATTTGGGTGGCTAGTGGGCCGGAAGGGTCTATTACTGGTAGCACCGGTAGTGTAGTGGTCAGTGCTGGTGCTAGACTATTTTTCACCCTAGGCTGAGCACAGGTGTAGTGCTGACCAAGCTGAGCTGGGGGGTGGAGAGGGGTGGGGGGGGAGGCGGAAGTGCTGGCCGGGCTGGGAGGTGGGTACACTATATGATGTGATGTTCACCATGTGCCATGCCACTTTCTCCCTCCCTCCCTCCACTTTACCAGATTAACATGCATGCTTAGAGTCCATTAGTCAGAACCATGTCATTCATGACGCAGAGGTGCCGGAGCTGTTGGAATCTCGCTTTGATAGCACTCCTCTGAAGTCTATGCCTTAGGAGATGCCTTGTAGGCCAAATGGTAGCACAGGTCCTGGTAATGGTTAACACAATGCTGTTACAGTGACAGCGACCCAGGTTCAGATCTAGCATTATCTGAAAGGAGTTTGTATGTTCTTCCGTGATTGGGTGGGTTTTCCTCTGGATGCTCTGGTTTCCTTCCACCCTTGAAAACATACGGGGGATGTAGGTTAATTGGGCATAATTGGGTACAACAGGCTCAAGGACTGGAAAGGCCTGTTACCATGCTGTATGTCTAAAATAAAGAGAAGTACAGAATAAACTAACTGAATTTGAATGCTTCATAGGAAAGAGAGCCCAAAACTTTTGAGCAGAATCCTCAAAATTCACCTGCTTCTTCACAGAGCTGTTTCTTTTCATTCAATTAAGTTTACTATATTGGTTTTCTTTATAATTACCTGTTCATCTGCACCAAGTAAACGTTTTGGACCAAATGTGTTTGGTAATGAACTCATTATCATTATTGAATAATCATATACAGAATTAGAGATGCATTACTACAATCATATAGAGACTTGATGAGGCCACTCAGGGAGTTTATCTTTAGACTTAAAAGCTTCTAGGGATGGTGGGTCTGTTACATGAGCTGAGATTGAGTATATCAATCGTCCCCTTGGTACCTACCCCTGTGTCTGAAGGAGATGCTCTGCATGCATCCACACCACCTCCCTCACACACCATTCTGGGCCCCAAACACTTCTTCCAAGTACAGCAACACTTCACTTGTGAATCTGCAGGAGTCATCTACTACATCTGGTGCTCCCATTTTGGCCTCCTCTACATTGGAGAGACTGGGTGTAGAATGGAAGATCACTTCATTGAGCACCTTTGTTCTGACCATTGCAATAGTGTGGATCTCTTTGTGGCCACCTATTTCAATTCCCCATTCCCTTGCTGACATGTCTGTCCTTGCACTGACAGACTGAAATAACTCACAAATTGGAGGAGCATTACCTCCTATTCTGTCTTGTCACTCTCCAATTGGATGGCATTAACATCAATTTCTCCGGTTTACATTAGATACCATCTTTCACCTTGTCTCCTTTCTTCTGGTTCTCAATCTCTCTCTCTTTTCCTTCTGTCTCCTTTCACAGAGCCAAAATCAATTCTCACCTCTCGCCTGATCATATCCCAACTAACACCTTTTGTCTGTTAGTCTCTACCCCTCCCCCTTTTTTCCCCCCCAGTCTTTAATGCAGATGCCTATCCCCTTATTTCCTCATACCTTGAGGAAGGCCTCAGGCCTGAAACATTGATAATATTTCTTTACCCTCCCTACGGACACTGAGATTGCTGAGTTCCTCCAGTATCTCTGTATTGTCTCCAGTATCTCTGTGTTTTGACTAAGCCTCTATTCTCCACCGTTTTTTTTTAAAAGAATGGGAGCTGATTTAAGATTCAATGTATTGTCATTGTAATAAACAGGGTCCTATTATGTGAAATTCCTTTTTGCCTGCTGCAAGGCAGACAGATTTGCCACTGGCAGGAATTGCCTAAGTATCTTCTTCCAGTCAGACCAACAGTCAAACTTACAATCAGAGAGAGAGAGGGAGAGAGAGAGAGAGAGAGAGAGAGAGAGTCCCTAAGTGTCCATAGACTCACCTCCATACTTCTGCAGCCTCTGCAATCACCCAGAGTCCAGTCCAAACCATTGGTGACCTGAGCTCCAGATTTAAACCTCTAAAAAAGTCAGGGATCCTTCGGTGCCATCACATCCCAGTTCCAATACCTGGTACTCCTCCGGCCAGTTCGTGCCAGTCTCCAGCAGTCCACAGCCTGGAGCAAGTCTCCCGACAGTGGTCCCCAGCAGCCCGCAGCTTCCATGGGTTCCTTGCTTCGAGTCGCCAGCAGTCTGTCACTTACACTGGTCCCTCCGTAGTCACAGTCCCGCGGGTCGTCTCTTCCACTTCTTCTTCTCAGATGGGGGGAAGGGGTGATCTTTCCGGCCTGTGGTGCACTGCTCCGGTCCTCACCTTCCCCTGAGCCTGCACCCCCTCCCACCCCGTGGTTGCTGCCAATTAATAGGCACCACTATCTTGGGTGCAGACCCCAAGGTTGCGGGATCTCAAAACCACCATCGACAGTTGAATGGGTGGCTGGACCCCATGGGAGAGCTGCATCTCTGCTCCCTCACTCCCCGCAGGTCCACCCAGCGGCAGCGCTGCCATTTTTACAGTGTCATGGACAGAGACTTAGGGAGTGATATGATGCAGACGCATGAAGGTTCACTTTGGCTGAGGAGACGAGGTCACAATCTCAGGACAAGGAGTAGAATATCTTTTCATGTAGAGAGTGGACAGACTTTGAAATTCTTTAACCTGAAAGGCTGTGAAGGCTCAGCCACTGATTGTAGTCAAAACAAAGTTCGAGAGACACCAAGAGATTAGGGGAATCAAGGCATGTGGGGACACGTGTTGAGAGAGAAGTGGACAATTAATGAGCCGCTAAATGATCTACTGTTGATCTTTTTTCTTTATCTCTCAAGTGTTTTAATCCCTTGGTTTGTGGCTTCTGATCTTCTAGTAGAGGATCATGAATGTCTTGTGAGTAACATTGCCAGGGCCCATTGTAGCAGCAAAGCTGTTTTCAGTCTCAGGATGATTATCACCTCCCTGACACAGATGACACTGATCAGAGAGAACATGATCCCAGTTCCCTGCAGTGCATCCAAATCAGTCCATTCCATGCGTGGGAGGCAGGGGGTGGAAAAAATTATATCACATGTAACAGTACAGTACAGCCATTCAGCCCACAATGTCATGCTGACCCATATAAACTGTGCACAAATGCGAGGAGTGGATCAGTCCTCTCTCATGTCCTGTATGAGCAATTTCTTCCTGTTCTTGCATTAGGGACTCAGTGGAGTCTGCTGGAGGAACTCAGCATCAGTGGTGGGAGAAAAAGAATGATCAGCATTTTGACCTGAATCCCCTTTTATCAAGATTAAGGAAATGTAATAGAGAAGCTGGCATAAGGGTGTAAACAGAAAATGGTGGAACAGGGATCCATGTGGGATTGGTGAAGTAGGTAGAAGTGAAAGAGGACCAACAGCGGGAGTCGATAAGCAGGCAGCACTCGATAAGGATTGGAAGCCAAGACAAGCAGGGGTCAGATGCAGGAAGATGAGTTGAATGGGGGAGGAGTGGGTGATTAGAGGAGAAACGTTGCCAGTTCAGGAATTTCTTGTGTGTCTCAAGTGAAGGGAATCTCCCTGTTCCAGTCCAGAAACTCAAGTAAAAACACAGAAATGCTGGAGGAACTTGGCAGGTTTTGTAGCGTCCATAGGAGGTAAAGAGATATAACCGGCGTTTCGTGCCTGAACCCTTCTTCATGGTATGATCAGGTGCCCACATCAAAAGGTCGGGGAGAAGGAAAGAAAGGGCAGGGGGAGGAGCACAGGCCAACAGGCAAAAGGTGTCAATGGGATAAGGATAGAAAAGCAGAGAGGAGAGGTGAGAATTGATGGGGGGGGGAGCTGCTGTTTGGCTCTGTGAATGCAGAGCTAAGGGAAAGAGAGAGAGAGAGAGAGAGCTAGAGGAAAGAAAACATAGGGATAGATGGTCGGGGGCAGGCTAACAGATACTGGAGCAGAAGCTTACAGAGTTGGGTGGTCTCCTCAACCTGAAAACAGAAAGAAAGAGCAGAATGCCTGCATCTGTTCCCATGAACCAGTTATGATCGTTGGAATCACTTCCGCCTGTTCATTAGTTTCTCTGATTTAATCCAAGACTTTCCACCTACATTATCTGCCATCGACATATTGATTTATGTATAATAATCTTAGCGTCTTATCAATATTTTCCATCAAGAGGCCAAATAAAAGCCAATTTAATTTTAAACTTCTCGTTCCACATATTGAACATATTTGGTCTGATACCATCAGCCTGGAATCACAGAATGGAAGTTTGAAAAGAAACCTGAACCAAGTCTTCCCAACACTTTATCCATCTGTCTCTCAACAGTTGGATGCCTCTCTAGAGTGTTCCATGGGCTTGGTGGAACTGTGCCTTGAGGATTTGGTACAGTTTTACTCCACTCAAGAAAGAGTATTCCTCCCACTTAGAGAGTGGAGTAAAGGTTCATCAGACTGATTCCTGGGATGGAGAGTCTGCTGGGGCAGTAGGGACTGAATCAATTAGGCCTGTATCCACCAAAGTGTGTAAGAGTGGGGGTGGGGGAAATACCCATGAAACAAACACAGATCCAACAGCTTTCATCACACTAGATGCAGGGAGATTCCCCCCCCCCCCCCCCCACCCATCCAGACTGGAAGGTCTTGAACCAGGAATCATGCATCTCAAAATATGGGCTCCACCATTCCGGAGTGAAATAAAGAGAAATGTCTTTCCTCCTTGGATAGCGAACTAGTGGGATTCTCAAACACAGATGCCAAATCGTGCAAGGCTGTGGGCCAAGGGCAGCCTATGGGGTTGAGACAGAGAAACAGCCGTGATAGCACTTGATGGTGGAGCAGACTTGATAGGCTGAATGGCCTCCTCCCATTTATTTTGTTTCCATGATGCACAGCTGACCATAATTTGCTGTTATAAATACATAAGCATTTCACAACCATTACCAGGAACTGTAAAGAACAATAGCATGCTTGGTAAAAATCTGTTGCATGGCTTAACAATGAAGGCGGGTGAAGTAAAATACTTTACAAATGACTTGGAGAATTTCGCCCAGTGAGAATGGAACCTTCTCGATGCCTTGTCAACATAATTTATGGTTTTTAGGGAAAATAACAGAAAAAAATTAACATAATTACTGCCCATGTGGTCATTCACACTGTGCGCCTTTTTAAACTGCAAGTACCTAAGGGTAACAGTCCTCGTGGTTGGACGTGCAGCAGTGAATAAATGACAGGGAATTTTTCCAGTATGATTTACACCGCAGGCTCCCTCCAAAAAGTTGTAGGGGTCCTGCGGGATAAATCCTGGTGCAGGAGTTGACTCAAATTCCTGCACGTTCCTTTTTAGACTGCCCATGTGAGGCTAAATTCCTCGATTGGGCCATTACGTGGCTGCAGTCTGAACACCATAATTGAGGTAACAAACCGTTTTCATTACTTCATCACTCCTCAACTCTGAAGGGGCTTCCATCAGCGAGGAAGAACACAAAACCTACATTTCTTTGGCTCTTTCGGTGCACAACCCCCTTGCCACTGATCCTCCTGAGGAGCTGAGTTATAGGGAGAGGTTGAATAGGTTCAGACTTTTACTCCCTGGAGTGCTAGAGGATAAGGGGAGATTTGATAGAGGTACACAAAATTATCAGGGGTAGAGCTAGGGTTAAAGAAAGCAGACTCTTTCCACTGAGCTTGGGTAAGACAAGAACAGGAGGAACAAGGGTTGAGAATGAAAGGCGAAAAGATTAATGGGAACATCTTCTCTCAGGGTGATAGATGTTAGTTCTGAATTTTATGTCAGTACATTGCTTTAAATGCAGATAAAGCACACAAAGGGGGTCTCCAGCTTAATGCTGGCCATCGATGGTTTAATAATCATTTATTTTTATGTATTTCTTCCACTTATTATTGGTGCCATACTTCCATTGAATTCAGAAATCTAAACTTCCAGCTGTGACTTCACAAATTGTTTACTACACACACAGAAATGCTGGAGGAACTCAGCAGGTCTTTCATCATCCATAGGAGGTAAAGATATATAAGGTATTCCCTGAAGAAGTGCTCAGGCCCAAAATGTTGGCTATATATCTTTATCTTCTATAGATGCTCCAAGACCTGCTAGGTTCTTCCAGCATCTGCAGGCTTTTGTGCTTCACTGTTACAATTACAGAAGGCATTAAAATTCGCTCGCTCAGAGGGGGTGCTGCATTGCTGGGTCTGCTATCTTCTGAAACCCTAATCTATGCTTACCCTTTCAGACAGAGGCAAAATGTTCCACTGCATTATTTTTAAAAGATCATTTTAATCTGTGCCTGCTTTTTCTTATACCTGATGAAGAACCCAAGACCAAAACGCTGGTTACCCTTTACTTCCTTCCTATGGATGCTGCATGACCTGCTGAGTTCTTCCAGCAAGTTTGTGTATCGCACTTGTCCTGCCACTTTCCTTTCAATTACCATTTCACAATTCAATCAATGGTCTTTACTTCTGCTCTTGGAAATTTGCTATTGTCATAGTTTAAGATCACAAGACATAGAAGGGAATTCAGCCATTCTGCCCAACAAGTTGACCCATGGCTGATTTACTCTCCTTTTCACCCCACTCTCCTGGCTTCACCCTGTAACCCTTGATTCCCTTCCTGATCAAAACCCTATCTACCTCCATCTTTAAATACATTTTAGGTAAATCAATGTCAATTTTTAACAAAAAAGTGTCTCTCAAATAACACTCTCGATTCTAGATACACGCTGGTGAATTAATTTTTACGAGATATCACCATTAATTCTCTTCCCTGTCATTTTCTACCTGCAAGCCTCTAATCCTCGATCTCCCAAAATCTCCCCACCATGGTCAGCCCTTCTACGAGTTTCAGAGGTGAAAGGGCAGTAGTGAGAAGGTGGGGGTTGGGGGGATTTCCCACAGTGCAAAGGTTTAGATATAATTTGTGAAAATGTTGCTGGGACTGTAGAAATATAATTCAAAAAATGACTGGGTGTGTGTTTTGACAGAACAGAAAATTAACAGGAAATTCAACTTAGGTGGGTGCAACTTTGAGAGCCTGAGTCAGAGTGATCGGAAAGATTTTATTTTCATGATCAGAGTTGGGATAGATTCACAGTGATTAAGAGAAGGATTAATCCCCTTCCCCTACTCACCTACATAATAAACCCTGTCTCCTCATGGGTAGGGTTTAATCAAAGCAAATGTGCAAAATACTTTGCAAACCAAGCAGCAGCTGTGGAGAGAGAAAAACAGTTTTCACTGAACAACTTTTCCACAGAGGCTGCCTGGCCTGCTGCATGGCTCCAGCATTTTCAATTTCAGATTCTCAGCAGCTGCAGCACATGACTTTTCAATAGGCTTCTTCAGGTGCATTCTCCGCCAAGGATGCGCCTGCAGAAGCGGATTCAGACCTGTGAAAGCGCAGCGCTGGCCATCTGAAAGGGACAGCTTCACGGGAGGCACCTCAGAGCTCACTCCGGCTCCTCTCCCTTCAGGCTGTCACGTTTGGGGTGGCTGGTTGTCAGAGCTGGGGCGGCCGGCGCGGGACATCCCCACACTGATCCCAGTGCCCCATGCTCTCCCCACAGCCCTGTATCAGTCCCCACACTGATCCCACTGCTCTGCCAGCGCCGGCCGCCCCAGCTCTGACAGTCTACGCCGGCCACCCCACAATTTGGGGACTGATACAGGGCTGGGGAGAGCACGGGGCAGTGGGATTAGTGTGGGGACATCCCGCACCGGCCGCCCCAGCACTGACAGCCCATGCCGGATGGCCCTGCCCTGATGTCCTGCGCCAGGGGTAGGGGCAGCGGGGAGGGAGGCTATCAGGCATTCGCCAGCTGATTGTCATCCACTTAGCAGCCGCTTTCAGGCGGCTGCGTTCAGGTGCCGGGAGGGGGGGACCTGAGTGCTCCGGCGATTATCCCTCCCGGAGGAGGGTTACAAAGTTCGCCTCGCAGGCGCCTCCCGCGCTTTCAAGTGGCCTCCCGACATCCGCATATGGGCATAATATGTGGCTTTACATCGGGGGATTTTGGCCACCTGAAAGTGCCTAATAAGAGTTGCTGGAAACTGAAAGCAGAATGAAAATACCTGAGCCTTTTCCAGTCCAGGCCTAATTTGCGACCCAATGGAATTTTACTGCAAGTTTACAATTTATTTTATTTTAATTCTGTAATGCCCCGGCGGAGTCTGTTACATGGCTTCCTTGTTATAAATGATTGATACAGAAAATATATATAGCCTCTACTCCACTAGATGCTATGATTGCACCAGACTGCACCAGTTTTACACAATTTGGGAACCAAGTGTTCACATCTCCACTCAAAGGGTCAGGATTAATTTTCGGAACTATCAGTGAGTGTGGCTGAACAGAGGATCAATCACCACTGATTTCATCTGATCATTTTTAAGGTTTCCACATCACCCGGTATACAAAGAATTGGCAGAAGGAAAACAAGGGGAAAAAAAAGTTGCAGAACTAGAAAATCCCATCTGATCGTGTCTTTGATATTCAAATATAGAAAATTTGAATATCCTGGGGGAGGTGCATCTGACATGACTTAAACTGTAAAATCTGAAACTGCTAGGTACACGTCAGGTGTTCAGCTGTCTGAGAACTCACAACAGAGCGAGATGGCGTCAATTGTGTCTGTACTTCTTCTGGGGTTATTTCTTCATGGTGTGTCAAGTGAGCCAAGGAATATTTGCAAGTTAGAAAATTCAGTCATGGGAGGTAACTTCACATTCACCGTCAGTCCAGATATCTATAAACCAAACACAACCTACACCGGTAAGTACCAGCTCAGTATCACAAAGGTACAACTTGTTCTTATGTACTGTACATGTATTTTTTTTAACTCCCAAAATTCCTTTAAAATTGGAGCACTGTACGATTTTCATTTGAGATGTGGAATCAATATATTTTTTTAGTATTTTTTGTTTGTTTTCATCTTGCATTACTTTCAGATGAAGCCTAATTAATGTTTGGACACTCTAGAGACAACAGGTCTGGTAAAGAATTTGTACAAATAGAGAAGGATAACCCCCTGCACGAGGGGTGGGAAACTCCAAAGCTTGGTTCTGGCTAAACATCATGAACAAATTAAGGGCTTGAAGGTGACTTTCTCAATATCTCACGTGTGGTTAAAAAAAAACTGATTGTAACAACACTTAGTAACTGACCTCTTCGTCAGGACACCAGTGGTGAGCATCAAAACTGAGAGAACAATTGCAGAAGGAGCAGAGGAAGCTGGTGGGAAAATTTTTTAATGTGCTGCAGTTTTGCTCGAGTCCTTCCAGTGACAGGAACATGAGAAAACGAACTTTGGCAGTGATTTTCTGATAAATATAGGTGAAATGTATAGAAAATAAATATTGTGAAGTAAAACATCCTGCTTGGGCACAGTCCTAGGGACCTGGGTTGGATCCTGATCTTGGGTGTGTCTGTGTGGAGATTACACATTTTTCCAGTGACTGTTTGGGTTTTGCTCAGGTGCTCCAGTTTCTTTCCACATTCCAAAGGTATTTGCCCACTATTAAATGCCCGTTAACAACAAAAGCATCAAAGGTTTGTTAGGGTGTCAATTTGCAGGCAGCAGGATAATCATCTCTTATCTGCTTACTATTCCCCATTACTGGAAATTCAGACTACCACTTTGATTTGGTTCACAGGTTAATAAACAGGAAAGTCTGCAGACATTAGGCTCTTTGACACAGGTGCTGAGAAGCAGAAAATCTGCGCAAAATTTTCTGCTCCTGCTGGCAGTGTAAAAATGTCATGTCATTTGCTAAATTCCATCCTGTAATTTTTCCACCAAGACCCCTACACATTTTTAGCGAGTGGCTACTGTCTAAATTGACTGTAGGCACTCGGTAAGAAAATGGGTTAATAAATATGATGTTCACCCTCCAATAAACTCTGCAACACAGGAAGGCAGAGCAAAAGTGCTTTCCGTGTAAACGATCGCTCGGAACCAAATTTTTAATGAAATTTTTCCTTTATTTCTGTGTAAAAAATCAAAATTATTACAATTGTGCAAGATACAAAAGTGCCGGGGAAACTCAGCAGGTCACACAGCACCCCATAGGAAGTCAAGGGTACGAATTTTTGGGCCTGATCCTTCATCAAGATTTGTTCCACTGGGCCTTATTGGGATCCACACCCTTGTCCCTATTGCAAAAAGACATAATTCTATGCTTAACATGGTTTCAGACTAGGATTTAATACTTTTCGAATTTTATTTTAATTGGCAGTGAGAAAAGGTTGTAGGTGAAAGTTTTGAAGGGCTGTTGGGCAATGCTGAAAGTTGTTGGGTGGTCAGGAGTTGATGGGTCAGGATTAGGGATATGGGATAGGTAAGGAATAGCCAGTAAAGAGGGTTCGGGTTGGGGTTAGGTTGTCAATATGCGGGCAGTGGGATAATCATCCCCCTTGTGTTCACATATTTCCCTTCTCTGGGGTTCTGTGTCACTCTGAACTGCCACTTTGTGCTGGCCCATGTTTTCATTACATTGTGTCTGTTTCTAGTCTCTCTTGGCCTCGTATCTTCTCCGGTTGGTCTCTGTATCATTCATTCAACAGTTTTTACAATTTGTATGGTGTTAGAGTAGAGTTAGTGTTGGGGTTATTGGTGCTGTTTCTTGGTAAGCTCGGGTCTGTGTTACTGAGTGTCCCTGTATTTGTCATAAGTGTGTTAGCGGGATGGGTAAGGAATAGCCAGTAAAGAGGGTTAGGGTTGGGGTTAGGGTTACAATTAGGGTTAAGGTTCTGTTTGGGACTGGTGTTGGGTTAGAATGGTTAGGGTTTGGTTTTGGACTGGGAATTGGGTTAGGACAGTTGGGATTATGTTTGGGTTGAGGTTAGGAGGATTAAGGTTATGTTTGGGGCTGGGATCGGTTAGGATGAAGTTTGGACTTGGGATTGGGGTTAGGAGGATTAGGTTTGGGATTGGGGTTGGGTTAGGAATGTGGAGGTTATGTTTGGGGTAAGGTTTGGGATTGGTGTTAGGAGCATTGAATTCAGGTTACGGTTGGTGTTGAGGGAAGGAGCTTCAGGGATGGGATTGTTTCAGGTGTGTGTGAGAGAAAGCAAATGGGAGAGATACAGGAAAGTAGAAATGGGGAATGGGACAGATAGTGTTGCTCCTCTGCAAGCTGATGTAGACTTGATGGGATGAATGGCCGCATTCTGTATAATTTTTAGTCTAAGATGGAAAAGTGTCCATTGAATGCCTGCACTGTGCTATACCTCATTCAGATCTGTGGAGACAGTCTCTCCAATGAACACATCTGCATATGAAGGGAGAAGGGTGCTGGATTTAAGTTTCAAGGTATTATCAACTGACTGAACATATACAACCCAACAAAATAGCATCTCTCAAGACCATAGTGTTCAATCGAAGACACAACACACAGTACGTCAAGAGAGTATAAACAATCAGAATAAAAATATAAATATTGGGTTGATTTACTTGGATACAGGATACTGTTCATCAGTCTCACTGCCTGTGGGAAAAAGCTATTCCCCCAGCCTGGCCGTCCTGATTTTTGGATGCTCATGCATCTCTTTCCTGTTTCCAGTGGATTAAAGATACTGTGCACTGGATGGGAAGGGTCTTCTATAATTCCTTGAACCCTAATTAGACAACTCCTCCAGTAAATGTCGTCTACAGAGAGAAGGGAGACCGCAGTGATCGACTGCTGTTTTAATGATGATCTATATAGACTTCTGATCTGAAGCCAAGCACAAGATAAAGATGCTGATAATTATTCTGGACTGCAGCTGAGGGAAAGCTGCTCTCACTCTGGAGGGCATGGCCACTGGCTCTGCTGCATCACCAGAGAAGGGTCAATGACCACTGAAATGCATCAAGCAAACTAAAGCTGGGAACTCAAACCGTGTTAGGGCCGTGTAAGTGTAGATCTGTTGGCAGAACTGGGAAGGTGTCAAAATACAATGTGTAAAGATGAGAAAAGAGATAATTTCATTAAAAATAATTCAGTATTATCTTTAGATTTTCTTCATCTGCTAGTTTTTACCTAAAGTGATAAACATACACGCCTTCTCCTGACTTATGAGTGAAAATTTGGCAAGGAAGCCTGCTGGGTGCAGCTTGATAACCAATTGGCAATGGTGGTGAAATCAGCTGAGGTAGGCAATGCAGATAAGGAAATGCAAAGGCTCTTGAGTGAGTCAAAGTAAACAGGGTGGAGATCAATTACATAAATGAATTAAATTAGAATCATGGCAGGGGAGGTATTTTGTTGCAGCTGAAGCATGCAAAAGTTGGAGGAACTCGATGAATGAGTCAGGGTGGCCACAGCTACAGCATAAACAACTTTGACTCAGGTAAACGAAAGTCCAAACTTTGGACACTGCCTGGAGGAGGCAATCCTAGCCATTGGATAAAGTGATGAGTCATGTAGATTTGATCAGGGTGTGACAAGAAATGTGGCAGATAAGGGATCCAGAAGGTAACTTTGGGCCAGCCTCACCCCCTGCCCTTGTCCAACAGGTGTGAGATTCATGCAGGCAGGATGGACGAGGGAAGAAACTGGGGTGGATGAAAAAACTAAGTGCAGCACTATGCGACATCAAAGTTGGCAATAGCGGGGCCAAAGGAGTGAGTAGAATTAGGCAGAAAGACACAATCCAGGCATCACCACAGGTCCTAATCCTTCCATTGGTTTCCAGGATTAAGAACATCCCTTCAGGGAAACATGGAATGAGAAAGGAGAGGCCTGGTTGCCATATGTAGTTCATGTGAGAACATTGCCATGGATGAAGGAAAAAGCTTCTGCTGAAAGGACTAGGTGTAGCCATCAAAAGGCAAAACTACTAAAGCTTGGGATGACTACCTGAGCTAGGTGCAGATTTCTGTACAGGGAGTTAATTGTATGGCTCAAAGACTGGAATTAAAGAAGTAGGTTCCATATGGGGAAGTAGTGGAAGCAGTACTGGAGACAGAGGATGGTTCTGATGGGTTGGTTTTATTTGAATCAGGCTGGAACCAACATCTAGAGCAGCAACTGTCTAGGGTTACAATTGAAGGTTTATACTAAATAGTGTGGTGGCAGGTTCTGGTGAGGGAAAATTTAGAAAGTTTAAAATGGGAGGTGTTGTGAAGTAGATAATTATAGAGTCTACCAGGAAAAGATAGGGTGCAGAAATACAAAAGTAAACATACCAATAGAGTTAAAACACAAACAATTGAATGTGAAATGTTTGTAACATGAAGAAAGAATAAATGGCAAAAATGGAAATAATCGAAATGATCTAATGATCTTTGTGCATTTCTTGGTCTTCCTTCTGATCTGAAATCTTCCCAATTCCTGGGCTCATTGTTCCTTTAGGTAAAGTTTTAAGTGCTTTTCTTAAATCATCTTTCCTTGAAACAAAACCATATTTTTTTTCATATAGATTGGGAAATTTATTGGGAATAAAGGCATGTTGTATGAAATTATGTTCTGAGAATTCATACTCAGTTTACAACAAATGGATATCCCTATATGGTGCTAGGGTGCATTAGGAAAAGTGGTCCAGCATAGATAAGCAAGAGTTCAATTTGTAGTTGGATATTAAGGAAAGAGGTCCTCAGAAGCTCAGAAGGCAGTGGGTACAAGAAGATCAAAGGGCAGCACAGTTAGCGAAGTGATTAGTGCAATGCCATTACAACACCAGTGATATGGGTTCAAATCCAATGTTATCTGAAAGTAGTCTGCATTGGCTTCCTCCGGGTGCTCCATTTCCTCCCACCCTTCAAAAATATATGAAGTTTAGGTTATTTTGAGGTATTTAGGCAGCATGGACTCGTGGACCAGAAGGGTCTGCTACCTTGTTGTATGTTAATTTTTTTTAAAAATAGTGCTGGTTGTGCAGGAGTCTAAGGGGAAAGAAAGACTTGCATCGACATAGTACCTTTTGTGTACTGAAGCGATTCTAGAGTGCTTTATCACCAATGCAGTTGTAAATGAGAGTGACCTGGACTTAGTTCTTGAAGCTCAACTGATGAATGAGAAAGCCGAAGCCAAAAGGGCTGTGGAAAGATCACAATTAGTGAACTTCACACTGATGGCTTCGGCTGCTTGGGTGTCATTGGGATTCTCAAGATGGAAACTTATTTCTTCAGTAAACCAGCGAAGAAATTATTGAGGCGCTGGCAGTATATTGGAGATAAAGGGTGCAAGTATCCAAGAACAAGGTGTTCAAAGTAAAGAGATTTCAGAGGTGGAATCTTGAAAGGAGTTTGGAGAAATTCCTCACTCATTCACAGTTTAACCTTCAGTAGCTCAGGTGGAAACCATTATGCATGCAGTACCCGAACAGTCACCAGTGTCCACCAATCGGATCCCATATCTAGTAAAAACACAGAAATGCTGGAGGAACTCAGCAGGTCTCACAGCACCCATAGGAGGTATAGATGACAGTCATTTATAGATCTTTACCTGTTATGGATGCTGTGAGACCTGCTGAGTTTTTCCAGCATTTCTAGGTTTTTACTACAATCACAGCATTTGCAGACTTAGGTGCTTCACTCAATTACCAAACCTAGCAGTCTACCGCTCTACTTCAATTTGGGCTAACTTTGATGTTTGAGAATCTGATGCACTGAGCACCTTCCAGCCCATTTAAACATGACCCTTTACATTCAGCCCCATCTAATGAGTCACCTAGGCTCACATAATACACCAAAGTGAATTCCAAAGTTAACACGACATTCTGAATGAGCCTCCAGCAATATGGTGGGAAACTTCTGTAAAAGTTTATGCCGCTGATGTTTATTGCTGCAAATGGTGGTTGTGTATTTGTGGTATATTACAACTAAAGGTCTTCAACAGCTGCAATCCTCAAGTTGTCTTAAGGCCAGAACAAAGTGCGGTGAATGCTGGCCTGTTCACACCCCTCACAACTGAGTTTAACTCCTGCTCCAGTTGAGAAATGAAGCAAAATAAAATTTACCCATCTCACTTCTGGTTCCTGCTGGAATAAGCATGGACACCAATAAATCATATCAAGACTCAAAATTTAGATGTGAATATCCCACCTTGGTAAAGAGAGTTTGTTTGGTAGGAACTGAGATAGGTTCGCTGAGAGCCATGGTTGAATTTCTTTTTATCTTTTTTTTAAGTGTACAATACTGGTGACTTCATATCAAGACGGCCTTTATCCTCTCTTAGCAATAATACAAGATGACTGGAGAGGAAAATTTGAATTGGCCCCTTAATCTGACCCTCCCCAACCAGGCTGCCTGGCTATCCAGCTCACGGATAGCTACCTGAATTCATCAAATGACAAGATTTATTGCTAAAAGTTAGAAATTATCTAGTGAGTATTTTGGATAAGCAGAAACACAGAGCCCTGGATAATGTACTTCCATTTTTTCACTGGAATTCTCAGAAAATAAGTTATAAAAGTCTATTTTAATTGCCATCAACTAATTTTTAGAAGCATGTCATTATCACATAGTACAATGATGTTGATGGAAAATTTTTTGCATGACAAAAAGTTAATCAATAAAAGTTCAAAGTTCAGATTTATTGTTAGAGTACATATATGACATCACATACAACCCTGAGATTCCTTTTCCTGTGGACCAGGCAGAATTTCTACTTATCTGTAGTTAAAAAAAAGTGCTCAAGAAAAGATAGATGTACAAAAGAGAGAAATATAAACAAAAAAAGAAGTTCAACCAAATGGACTGCGCAATAAGAAAATAAATATTTCATAATAAATAGTGTGCAAAGTGACAATTCTTACATAATCTTTCAAATTTCATCGAATTGACTTGAAGAGCTCCGTTTCAACAGCTTTGATTTCATTTGGGAATATTAACTTTTGTGTTTTTGCTTTCTCAGTTACCATTTCAGGCTTCCAAAATAACACAATGGTGGCGTTGTCAGCTTACAGCAAAAATGAATCTGTTGGAATGTGGCAACAAAATAGCTCAGACTGCTATGGAGTTATAGGGGTGAGGAATGAGTTTGCAAGTGAAAAATGGACTTCGCCAGATAGCATTGAAAATTATGTCAAAATAAGGTATTGTTTAACTTTTATCTTTTCATCAAAGCTTCTTACAAGTTGGAAACACAGGAGACACTGTAGATGTTGGAATCTGGAGTAACAAGCAATCTGCTGGAGGAACTCAGCAGGTTGAGCAGGCCAAATGAGAGGAAAAGGAAGGTCACCATTTTACGCCAGGATTCTGGCCATTCTTTTTCTCCCATTGACGGTGCTCCACCTGCTGAGTTCCACCAGCAGATTGTTAGTGGTTTTTCCAAGTTGCCACCACTTGACATGTATTGAATCACTCAGTGTCTCTGAACTGTGACTGGCTTGTGCAGTACATATCTAATCCATGAATATCAAAGAAGAATAGTTGTCTGCAGCAAATACAGATCTTGTTGTGTGAACTATAAGGTTTGTTTTCTGGTTTAAAGATTTATATATACATCATAGCCAATGTATATGTGCAGAAATCAGAAAGAAATTAGTCACTGGATAAGAGATTGAATTCTATTTAAATTTAAAATGTTTACATTTAAATCTTATTTACAACATGGTAGAAGCTGATTCCGGACCTTTAGATTAGATTAGATTCAACTTTATTGTCATTGTGCCAAAGGACATTTATCATTCATGCATTTCCTTCCTTCTCTAGGGCATACATTAATAAAATGGGAAATGGTTCATATGTCATGGACAAGATCCTCCACAAAGGTAGGATTTATTTTAATGTTCAGTTGAGGAATTGGTTGTTTATTTTTGAAAATATTATTTAATTTTTTTCCATACATTAAATCGTAGCCAAATGCAAAATAGAGTAGTAAGTGTTAGTATCAAATCCATTATACATGATGGTATCCCTGCCCCCCAACCCCCTCCCCTAAACAAAATTCCAAGAAAAGAAATGAAAATAAGGAAAAACATAGAAAAAGAACGATAAAGAAAAGTAAGAAAACAAGAATAGAAACCTGGTTGCTGAAGGACACCCTCACCACAGGTTCTAATCATTTATATCCTTTAATACTTCCAAGGAGGTTAACAAGTTTCAAAGTGTAGGGAAAACATCTATAAATTAATTCCCTCAATTTGTAAATACAGGCATCAAATTTTCAAAAATGCATCATATTTATTTCTCAAATTATAATAAATCTTCTCAAGAGGAATACAGCTATGCATTTCTGCATTCCATCACTCCATACTTAGATGGGTGTCCAAATTCCAAGTTACTGCTATACATTTTCTTTCTACTGCCAAGGCAATCTTTACATATTCTTTTTGATATATAGATAACTTCAATTGTGGTTTTATCCCTTCAATATTACCTAATAAAAATATCATTGGGTTTTGTGGGAATTTAATTCCTGTAACCTTTCTAAAAAAAAATTGCAAAATTTAGCCTAAAAGATCTCACTTTAGGACAGGACCAAGTAGTATTTTAAAAAAATACCCATCACATGACCACATCTAAAACACTAGTCTGATAAATCTGATTTCAATCTATTTAACTTCCGTGGTGTGAGACATAATTATGTAAAATGATTGTTATTTGTTGATAAAAAAATTTTATTGGTCCTATCCATGTTATTTTTAAGAGATAAATCTAAAATATTACTGACCAGCTGCCTCAGATTCTCCCTGCCACACAAAAAAAACCTAGGTAGAAATAATCTTGCCTTTTCTGCCCTTCGTTACCTGATTCATTAGCTGGAGTAGGTTATGGAACTTTCCAGCTGACCCAGGCATCAATCTTCATAAAAGGAAAGAAATTGATCAGGACTCCTCCTCCTTATCCTTGTTCAACGAACCCACCCAGTTCAGACAACCTACTTTTCCCTTTGCCCCCCTATGAGAATGACCTCTGTTGAAAGGCTGGAGTGATGAAATAATTAACATAGTTCCATCTGGAAGAGATGGCCATTCATGGATTTGTGGATTGACAAGCTGAAGGGAAACAGAGAGACACAGGGGATTAATTTATTATCATGTTTATATTTATTGTGGTTGATATAGGCAGTACTATATTTGAAATAAATTAGAGTAAAAATAATTGTGTAATTTATGTTGCTTCACACAAAAAACGTTATGACCACTCCAATGAGCAACTTGACTGATACTCCAAACAACAACATAGGTAAGGTCACAGTGAAGTGCTAGAAGTTTTAAGATACTGCATAGATCTGCTCCTTGTTAAATTAAATACTTTTGTTCAAAATACAAATTACAAGAACTTCAATATTAACTACAAGGTAGATCTTTTTCTTCACAGCATCTAGCTTAAGAGAAAATACAATATCTTCACTAATGTTAAGGGGTTCCTTCAACATATAATTACTGAAGCATCTCAATTATTAAGTGAAATTTAGTCAAACCAACCCCTAATCAGATCAGGTCTCTAATATTATTCAGCTGAATAATTTGAATGAGTAAGGATTATTTTAATATTCAGTAATGAATGGACAGTTATTGTCAGATAATTAAAAACTATTTCCGCAATTTTTATTTCAATGATTTTTTTTAAAAAAACCATACTGGTCTCCATTCTTTTTGAGAGTGGGGTGCATGAATGGAATGACTGCATCCAGTCACCAGAGACCCAGGAGGAAATTATCCTTTTCTTTCTCATGCCTCATGAGTCCATAGAACCAAAGAAGATTACTGCACAGGAACAGGCCAAATTATTTTTTTCCTAGTGTCTCAGTCCTGCAGCCATTCAATAGCCTGCCATACCTCTCCCATCCAAGTACCTGTCCAAATTCTTCTTAAATGTTAAAATAGAGCCTGCATTCACTTCTTCAACTGACAGCTCCTTTCACATTCCCACCACTCTCTGTGTGAAGAGGTTCCCCCTAAACCTTTCCCCTTTCACCCTTAATCTATGTCATCTGGTTTGTGTATCTCCTACCCTCAGTGGAAAAAGCCTATCTACATTTACTCTGTCTATTCCCATCATAATTTTAAATACCTCATCAAATCCCCCTCATTCTTCTACACTCCAGGGAATAAAGCCATAACCTGTTAACCCTTCGCTATAACTGAGTTCCTGAAGTCTGGCCAACATCCCAGTAAATCTTATCTGTACTCTTTCCATCTTACTGAAATCTCTCCTGTAGTTAACTGTCCAAAACTGCACACAATACTCCAAATTTGGCTTCACCAAAGTCTATACTGTACAACTTTACCATAACATCCCAACTCTTACACAAGACTTTGATTTATGAAGGCCAATATGCCAACAGCTCTCTTTACAACCCATTCACTCTGTGTCATCACTTTCACAGAACTGTGTACCTGTATTCCCAGATCCCTCTGTTCTACCAACCTCCTCGGTGCCCTATCATTTACCATTGTATGTTTTTTCTTGCAACACCTCACACATCTGCATTAAATTCCATCTGCAATTGTTCAGCCCATTTTTCCAGCTGGTCCAGAACCTTTTGAAAGCTTTGAAAACCTTCTTCACTGTCCACAACACCTCCAATCTCAGTGTCATCTACAAATTTGCTGATCCAATTGACCACATTATCATCCAGATCATTGATATAGATGACAAACAACAATGGTCCCAGCACTGATCCCTGAGGCACACCACTAGCCACAGGCCTCCAGCCTAAGAAGCAACCATCCACCACTCCTCTCTGGCTTCTTCCGTTTAGTCATCGTCGAATCCAGTTCACTACTTCACCATGAATACCTAGTGTCTGAACCTTCCTGATTAACCTTCCCATGTAGAACCTTGTCAGAGGCCTTACTAAAGTCCATGCAGATAACATCCAAGCCTTTCCTTTGTCATTTCCTGATAACCTCCTCAAACAAATCTACAAGATTTGTTAAGCATGACCTACCATCCACAAAGCCATGTTGATTATCCATATTCAGTCCCTGGCTATCCAAATAATTGTATATCCGATCTCTTAGAACACCTTCCAATAATTTACCTACTACTGACGTCAGACTCACCAGCCTATATTTTCTAGGGTTACTTTTGGAGCCTTTTTTAAAACAATGGAGCAGCGTAAGCTACCCTCCAATCCTCCAGTACCACACCTGAGGAGAAGGACATTTTAAATATTTCTGCCAGAGCCCCTGCAATTTCTACTCTAGTTTCCCTAAAGGGCCAAGGAAATATCTTGTCAGGCTCTGGAGATTTATCCACCCTTATTTACCTTAAGACAGCAAGCACCCCCCCTCCTCTTTAATCGGTATAGGTTCCATGACCTCACTGCTTATTTTCCTTACTTCCCATGACTCTGCTTTCATATCATGAGTGAATACTGATGAAAAAAAAAACATTAAAGATCTCCTTCATCTCTTTTGACTCATACATAGCCAACCACTCTGATCTTCAAGGGAGCCTATTTTGTCCCTTACTATCCTTCTGCTCTTAATGTACCTGTAGAAACCCTCAGGATTTTTCTTCACATTGTCTGCCAAAGCAACCTCATGTCTCCTTTCAGCCTTTCTTGAGGTTTTTCTTGCATGTTATACTCCTCAAGTACCTCATTTGCTCCAATGTTGCCTATACCTGTGTAATGGAAGATTTAAACCGTGTTTTTTACTTTTGCATCCTTTGCTTCTGCAAGGCTGAGAACCTACTTGTTTTTAGAATCAGCAGACATAAGCTAAATTCCATCGAGGGGCCAGAGATGCTGTTATCTGACGAAAGGACATCTGTGTACCAAGAACATTTAATCTTCCTGCTTGTTTTGGTCACAGACTGTCAGAGGCCTAACCTTGATGCAAAATAAACCATTGTATTCAAAGTGATAAGCTGAAAATTACAAGCGTGCTAGCTTGCTCGCTTATCTTTCTTGCTGTGCTGGGAATAGGTGCTTGGGTAAGCAGTTTTTGGGTAATATAAGCCATGGTCCCGCTGCTGAAGTTTGAGACTCCGAGAGGTGGCAACATCTCTCAGCAAGAAGAAGAATTTCTAGAGTCCAGCCAACGTCCAGGTCGGGGGAGGTGGAGAAGCTGCTACCGGGGCCCCGACAACCAAAACTACAAGTGTGCGTTCGTTGCCTCGCTTCGGCAGTTGGGACCAGTCCAGGCGTTGATAAGTATAATTGGGAAGGGCTTGCATATTGTAGTTTGAAATCAGCTTTTGAATTTGTAATAAACATCTGTATAAACTGAACTGCTCTGGGTGTGTGTGTGTGTATTTTCTTTCGGTAGCTCAAACACTGTGACCAATCTAAAACGAACAAAGTGAGAGGTACAAGTTTACCCAGGACAACCTGTTACACACTTCTCTCTTCTTTCAAACCTGATCCCGAATATGCCCCAAAACCCAAAGTTCCCTATGCCTGCTAACCTTGCTTTTAATCCTGACAGGAACACACAAACTCTGTACCATTCAGCCCTTTTACAGTATGGGACTCCCAGCCAATATATGGAAAATTAAATCCACTACTATCACAACTTTATGTTTCCTGCAGCTGTTTACTATCTCTTTACAGATTTGCTCCTCTAATTCTTGCTGACTATTGGGCAGTCTATAATACAACCCTGTGAGTGTGGTCATGACTTTTCCCTTCCTCAGCTCCGCCCATATAGCCCTCGTAGATAAGCCCTCTCGTCTGTCCTGTATGAGCACAGCTACGATATTTTCCCTGATGAGCAATGCCACACCTCCCCCTTTCATCCCTCCTGTTCTATCGCAATCTAAAGCAATGGAAGCCAGGAACATTGACCTGACAGACCCGCCACCCGTCCTGCAACCAAGTTTCACTAATGGCCAGAATGTCATAGTTTGCTGTAAGCTCGTCTGCCTCTCCTACAATATTCCTTGCATTGAAATAGATTCACCTGAGTACATTTCCACCATGTACAGCCCATTGACTTCTAACAGTGCAAACAATTTTCACGTCATCTTTTCCCTCCTCTACTGCTCCACCTGCTCTGGCACTCTGGTTCCTGTCCCCCTGAAAATCTAGTTTAAACCCGCCAGAGCAGCACTTGCAGGTTCCTTTAGGCTGAAGTAGGCAATGGACCTCCACAGCTGAGCTAGACAATAATCGCAAAGCAATGACTCTTGTATATCTCTCCTGATCTAAGCCCATGCAGCAATATAAAGGATTCCAGTTGGGACCAGATCTGTATTTCCCTGTAAAATAGTGCTTTAGTTGAGCTGGTGGAGGGATGTTGTGGGCCTGTGAAGTTAGAGCTGAGAATTACAAAAGGAAATGGTTAGTACAAGGCTGTTATATCGCCAGTGACTGGGGTTCACATCTGGTGCAGTCTGTAAGGAGTTTGTACCTTCTCCCTGAGTCTGTGTGGATTTCCTCTGGGTGCTCCAGTTTCCTCCCATGCTTCAAAAGTGTACCGGGGTTGTAGGTCAATTGAGGGTAAATTGGGCAGCATGGGCTTGTGGGCCAAAAGGGCCAATTACCGCTTTTTTTGTGTCTTAATTTAAATGTTTTGAAATGTTAAAAGGAAATTGACCTGTAAACCCTCAAGGACACAGATCATAATTATACCAATGTGGTTGTTCCTCCTCCTGAAGTCAGGTATCACATCTAGATAGAAGCTGGAAGAATTTGCTGTTCATGCATCTTTGATGCAACAATACTTACTCATTCAATTCACACTTGCAGAATTAGAACCTGGTTGGATTTTGGATATATTCACATTATTGCATGCGTTCACTTTTATAGAAGGGTCATTATGCTGTCTTTACACAGGTAGCAACATGACCACTCCAATGATGAATTCAACTTACACTCCAACGATGAATTCAACTTACACTCCAACGATGAATTCAACTTACACTCCAACGATGAATTCAACTTACACTCCAACGATGAATTCAACTTACACTCCAACGATGAATTCAACTGTCATTCCAGCCAACATCACAGGTAAGGTCACAGAAAGTGCCAGAAGGTTTAAACCAATGTATGCATTTATCTAGAAGCTTCTGCTCCTTATTATAGACCAAGCATTACTTGTAAACATCGTGAAAAACTGACATTTGAAATATCTGTTCCAAAAGCTTCAATACTAACTTAAGGTAGTTATTTTATTTCACGGCATCAACATTGAGGGAACAAAAGTGGAAAATATAATTTGTATGGACTTGTATTTTCCATTACTAAAGCACATTTTTCATAAATGTCCCAATCTCAGACATTGCTTCAGCTTCTCACTGTCTCAGGTTCCATTTGGAACTCTGAACAAATAAATTTAGTCGACTGTCTTCTTCTCCTTGATGGGATTTGCAATAGGGTGTAAATTGTGGTCTTATTCCATTTTGAGTTGTTTTATTGGAACTTTTTAAAAACACTTGAGAATATCCTGTTCTCAAATATTTTTAAATATTCACTGATTGTGCTCAATTAAAGTGTTTTTATGACTCAATTGCTTCATTTATTGTAACTTTTTGGCATTTCTATCTCAGCGAGCCTCAATTATCACACAGAGAATAATCAATCTCTTCAGCATGAAGCCAAGATCAAATGCTCTCCATCTTTTCTGATTAGCTGTGGGACTATCAATTTGTTCCACCTGCTGTTTTATGAGTTTGCTTGACCAACAAGGCTTGCAAAATTCCTTATTTGCTTACTCTAACACAGACACATCCATTTAGGCTCCGCACTTGAGCAGCATTAGAAATAGGCTGAGATCTTGTGCAGTACACAAACTCACCTTCATCAGACAGGTCACATACTTCCCCTGTGACATTCCTGACAAAGGGCTCAGACCCAAAACATTGATTGGCTTTTATGCTGTGTGACTTGCTGAGTTTCTCCAGCATGTTTGTGTATTGCAAGTCACTGGATGCGTTCACTGTAACATGGGGAATTGGGAGACTTAAAACATGAATGTATTATCATTTGGGCTGTCAATGCTCTATTTTAGCTTTATTCAAATTAAATTAATGTGTAATAAATGTGATACCTTTATACAGCTAATAACAACATGACCACTCCAATGAGAAACATCTCCACGGTGAACACCTTTATGACCACTACTACGGGGCAAACTACAAGGTCCACAGGGAATGTGATTAGCTTCAAGCTGCTGCATGGATTTACCTCCATTCTTCTGCTCCTTATGATTCCAGAACTGTTATAAATAGCATGAAATGCTGACTTGCAACATACCTTTTTCTAAAAAAAAACTTTCAATAATAATAATTATATTGTCCTTTCATTCCACAGGATCAAACATGAGGGACTAAAACTGGGAAATGTATTTTGTAGGAACTTTACATTATTGTCCCACTCTCAGATCTTGCACTTTGCTTCTCACTGTCTCCTTGCCACAGAAAGTTGCTGAGGCATGTTTGTTAGGTTATGTTTAAAGGGGAGTTTGATGTTGCCTGTTAGCTAAAGGGATCAAGCGATTTTGGAGAAAAAACAGGAGTAGGGTACTGCAGTTGTATGGTTAGCTATTGAATGGAGATGCTAGCTTGAAGGATTGAATGTCCTTCTGTTGCTCTTATTTTCTATGTTTCTATGTCTTATGTTTCACTAGGAACCCAGTACAACAAACTCAGTAGACTGTGTTCTTCTCCTTGTTGGCCTCTGCATCTCCATATAGAATAAAGCCCATTTACATTTTACCCCCCCCCCCACCAAAAGAATGCCAGACAAACAGCTGAATATGCCAATATGGGTTTCTTTCAAGTATAGCTTTATTATTAAATTATTCAGTGAACGTGATTGAATGGGTATTGTCATATGGTTTGATAATTTATTATACCTTCCTTGTCACCTATAACAGGAGCCCCAAGTTATCCCCAAACTAAATAGTTAATTTCTTCAGTGCAGAGACAAGATTAGATAGCCTTGAGCATTTCTGACTGTCTGTGGAAGTCCTGATCTTCTCTGGCTACTGTGACAGGAGGTAGCTTGACTAACAAACCACGCAAAGCTTCAGGTCATCAGCGATAGCAATAAATCCAAGAGAAACCTCACCATTCTTACCTCTGCACTTTAAAATAAAACAAAACCGTTTTGTTTGTTTCTTTTAAATTCTGTTCCATTCTGTTAGAGCAAGTATTCATTGGAATAACAATTTAATCATCTAAACTCCACAAAATAATTTCATAAATGTTAAATTCCTAAAATACATTTTTATTAATAGTTAACTGCAAATAAATTGAAATTAGTAACATCAAACTCCCAATTAAATCACTTTTCTAAAATAATTGAGCAGTCAACCTTACCCAAACAAGTGGATAGTTATTATCAGATCAAGGAGATCTTTAATTCGTGACAATTAAAATCATATTCAATTGTTGATGTTCCAATATGAGAATCCTATCACCTGCATGGCTGATGTTTTAATCTTTGAAAAATCTTGCTTCCCCAGGACTCGAGTGTTTAAAACCTGATTTAACATTGAGTTAACCATATAACCATTTACGGAGCAGAAAAAGGCCACGTCGGCCTTTCGAGTCTGCACCGGTTCACTGGAACAACTCCATTAGTTCAAACCTCTCGCTCTCTGCCAATAACCCTCCAACCCCCTCACCTCTATGTACACATCCAACCTTCTCTTAAATGACAGAAGGGACCCTGACGCAACTATTTCATGTGTAAACATAGAAGTGATATTCTCATACAAATGTCAGACTGTAAATTCTTAATAACATTAAAAGAGCCGAGAAAGAGATTTGATTCATGCTTTTGGAATGATCACCTGCTAATGTTGAACATACAAACGCTACCCTATGATCATGTTTGTCAGTTTTCAACAATCTCCCTCCATGAAGTCATTGAGTGTGAAATTACTCTTCGGTTTTCCCTCTGCCTCTGACTTTGGAGGTTTCTTCATCACAAACAACGTTATTGATCCAAAAATTATGATTTTATTGATTTATTGTTTCAGGTTTTATTTTTCTTTTGTGAAATAACAACTTTGTTTTAATGCAGAATATTGCACAATGTTAGACAATCTCAGCATGACACCAAAGGCAATCTTTTGAGACAGAGGCCATGTTATGAAGATTTGCAGACATAGGATTTGCAACCTGAAGAATAATAGGTTATAGTGTCCTTCAAGATAAAGCCATGGTGAATGATTTCTATAAGGCATATATTAAAGATTTTATAAATCCAATGAAGTTATTTACAAATAATTGTTGCTTACATTAATAATAAAATATAAAAGTGATCACATTATATGTACAGGTATATCTTGTGAAAATCTATGAATTTGCAAATGATATGCCTTATTAATAAAACATCATCTGCTCTTGGCCTCTTGAAATAAAAATAAATGAGCTTGAATCAAGGCAATTTTCTGTTTTTTACTGCATAACACAGCTGTTGTGGAAGAGCAACTTTTCAAATTGAGGACGAAGACGCAGGAAATTAGGAGATTGAAAATGAGAAGTAGGTGTAGAAAAGATGTGAAAATACTATGCTGGAGAAACTCAGCAGGTTAAGCAGCGGACATAACGAACATATCAGGCCTGAGCCCTTCATCAAGGTATGAGAAAAATGTAGACAGACACCTGAATAAAATGGTGGGGGGAGGGGCAGAGGAGGCCCACAGGCAGGAGGTAATAAGTAAAAAGGGAGCGAGGGCACCAGCAAGACAGGGGCAAGGGGGATAGCTCTGTAAATGGAGAGGGAAGGGGGAGGAGAACTGGAGGAAAGGAGACTGAGGGATGTTAGAAAACAGAGATCAATGTTAAGGCCATCTGGTTGGAGAGTGCCCATATGGAATACTAGATGTTGCTCTTCCAAATTAAGGGTGGCCTTGGTTTATCAGTGTATGAGGCCATGGACAGAAATGTCTTTGTGGGAGTGGGGAAGGGTACAAGACGTCCTGCTGTTAAATATCTACCTCTTCTGAAAGATTGCAGCTGCAGATACAGAAGCCTAGATTCCTCACTCATGTTGCTTTGGATGTTGACATTTTTTTTTTTCCCCTCAAGAGTCACTCACCAGTTTCCCCATTGGTCACATTACTTCTGGTTAAGGTAACATGGATATCCTTCACAAAAAATTTTAACCCATGTCATTAGATCAATTCAAAAAGGAGTTGGATGTGGCCCTTATGGCTAAAGGGACCATGGAGAGAAAGTAGAGATAGGGTACCCTAGATAGGAGGCTGAGCTCGCTTGATCAGCCATGTTTGTATTGAACTGCAGTGCACATTCAAAGGACTGAATGACCTTCTCCTTCCCCCATTTTCTATGATTCTATCACTTCCTGCCCTCTTGAGGAGATGCAAAGAACCCTAAAATATTGCAGGGAAGAACATAACTCCTCTCCACAGCCTACTTTTAACATACATTTCTTAACCCACAAATAATTTGGTTATTATAGTGCCCTTGTTATTGATGGAAATGCCATGCAAACATTATGTGGTGAAGTGTCCAAACATTATTTACATACCAGCATAGAAAATTGTCTCATAGTCACTAGAAATATGTCTTTTCCAATTTGTTGATATTACAGTGAAGCTAGTTATCTCCTAAAAATTCTATAAAGAGTGAAAATTATCTTTACATCCATTTAAAAAAATGGGGTTTTGCACAAGCAGAAGGATACTCTGGAATAGCAAGATTTACAAGTTGAACTTCCAGCCCTCACAGCTTAGGCCTCAGGACGCAGCCTAACGAAGGACCATGTTACAATTCAAGCAGTTCACACAGCATCTCAAAAGTGCAGCGCCTCTGTATTTTTCTGCCCTGGAGGGTCATTAGCAGTATTCAATAGGAAGTGAATGCATTTTTGAAATTAACATGGAATTGAGGACTGCAGAACATAGTTTACAGTTTGATGCATTTTTAAAAAATTATATTTATTGTCACGTGTACAGAGGAAAGCTTTGTTCTGCAGGCTTTGCAAGGAAATTAACCAAGACTTAATTACATTGAGTAGTACAAAAATAAGTGTCAGTCAAAGAGTGCAGGGCAGAGAGTAAAGTACAGTTAAAGCAGTGCAAGGTATCTTCATTCACCAAATAAGGGATCCATTAAAGAGTCTGACAACAGCTCAAAATAAACTCCTTGAATCTACAGGGTAATATTTTCAAGTTCAGGCATCTTCAGCTTGATGGAAGCGTGTAAAAACACACAGTAAGTGATAGAGGTGGGTTGGGGAGGTGGGGTGGGGGGGGGGGGGGGGTAACGTCACGTGTTGCCGTAGGGTTAGGACATAGGAACCTGGCCCTCCTGGTAAACTAACAAAAAATGTACAAAATAAGTTATTTTTAAACAAATTAAAATTTTTGAAGCACATTTAAACACTGAACCAACATTTTAAAAATGCCTCTGAAGAAAGAAAACAACTGCTGCAGCCAGAAGAGATCTGAGGCCTACTGCAACCTTGAAGCAGGGGGCAAGCGTTTGAGCTGGCAAGAAGCCCAGTTTGGAAGATGGCCTAGTCACAGCCCTTGTGGTTCATGCAAGAGGAGAGGACTGGCTGTCTAATGTTTCACTTGGAATAAGTGAAACAAAAAGGAACTCTCTGCTGACCTGAAAGAAAGAGGTTATCATCTGGAGAACCCTGAAGGGGTAAGTTTCATAAGCAAGACACTGGAGTGGAGTTGTGGATGTCCTGTAACAACAAATCTCTCTCTGAAAACCACAAGAACCTTCCTCTATGGTAACCATTACAAGAACCTTCCTGAATGGTAACCATTTACCTTTCGAGCACCAAAGCCTGGTGAACTTTATAAATGTTAAATTCTATGCACGGTGTAAGAATTGCCAGCAACCAGTGAACTTGGAGGAATGAGAAGTGAGATTGGATTGTGAACCAAATAACTTTTCTGAACTTACACACACACACACACACACACACACATGCACTTGGAATTAGAAGGGGGTTAAATTAGGTTCAGTTAATAATAAATAAGTTAAAGTTTGATTCTGTTTTCATGTTTAAAGATAATTAAAAGTAACTTTTGTTTAAGTAGCCATTTGTCTTGGTGAATATTTACTGCTGCTGGGTTTATGGGTCCTCTGGCCTCGCAACATTTGATGGGGAAATGTTAGTTAGGTTTGAAAATTCAAGTTTTTGTGATTTATTAGTTAATTGGGTTTGTTTTCCAAGCTAATTTAAAGCTTGTGTGTGGAAAAACAAGCAGCAATGGATGATGTTGATAAATTTTTGACACAACCATCATCTGCAGAGCTGAATTGCAAGAGAAAAGAGGAACTGATAGTTTCTAAGGCCTTAAAACTGACTGAAATCTAGCATTGGATGAGGAAAATACAAATACAGAGGATTATAGTGAAATATATAGGTGAGGGAAAATCTGTGGAGAAAGACATAGAAAATTTTCCAGAGGATAGATCTGTTGAATTGCAATTGGAAATGGAGAAATTGAGGGTGGAAGAAGAAAGAGAGAAACAGAGGGAGTTGGAAGAAAGAGAGAGAAACATAACTTTGAATTGCAGAGACAACAATGTGGCAGACCAAGCTGAAAAACAAAGAGGAGTCTGAAAAATGGAGAATATATGAAGCAGAAAAAGATGAAAAACAGAGGAAATATGAGTTAGAGGGAGCTGAAAAATGGAGGGAGGATGAGGAAAGACCAAAAAAATGACTTGGAAAAAATTGAGAGACAGACAGTTTCAATTAGAGAAGTTAAAAATTGAGATGGAGCGAAGTAAGAGAATTGAGGCTGTAACTCCTGAGGAGAGGTTTTTGGCTAGTAGAGAGGTAAATCTAGTGCCTCCTTTTTTTTTAAATTTTTTATTTTTCACACTATAAACCATATAGATCAAGATACATACATTTTCCTTCTTAAATATATACAGTGTTGTTTTCTCCCCCCCCCCTTTCCCAGTGCCTCCTTTTGATGAAGGAGATATAGATACATATTTTCAGCTTTTTGAAAAAGTTGCTGAGAGCTCAAGGTGGCCAAAAGAAAACTGCCCTCTTGTGCTCCAATGTGTATTGAAAGTAAAAGCACAAATTGCACACTCTAGTTTGACTACAGAGCAAGTGGTAAATTAAGATTCTGTTAAATAAGCAGTATTGAAAGCTTATAAGTTGGCTCCAGAAGCATATAGACAAAAATTTAGGAGGTTGGTGAAAGCATGGAACCAATCATAAATGGATTTTGCTCAGGGAAAATCTGTATGTTTTGACCATTGGTGCACCTCAAACAGAATAAATAATGATTTTGACAGATTGAGAGAATTTATATTATTTGAGGAAATTAAAAGGTGTGTTCCAAATGAGATTAAATTATACCTGGATGAGAGAGATGTGGGGACACAGCAGCAAACAGCAAGATTTGTGGAATAATATGCCTTGATTCACAAAAACAGATTTCAGAATTGTAAGCCTTTTCAGAGGGTTAATGTGGAACAGACGAGTAAGCCTGTAATTAAGTCTGGGGAGAATGTTAAATGAAAAGATGAAGGTAAGGTGGGAAAGGACAGAACTTCTGGATTTGTATGTCATTTTTGTAAGAAACCTGGTCATGTTATTTCAAATTGTTTAGTGTTGAAAAGGAGATGCAAGGAGGTTTTACCAGAGACACCTATTCAGACAGTTGAATTTAAGGAGACCAGATGTTCAAAACCTAGAAAGGGTGTTATGGATGTTTTCAAACCTTTTGTGTCAGAGGGCTTGGTTTCAGTAAAGGAGGGAGAATGACAGGTTCCAGTTAAAATTCTTAGAATTACTGCAGCTACTCAGTCACTGTTGTTGGAAAATGTTTTAACTCTTGATCAAAAGACTGACACGGGGAGATGACTTTGGTTAGACTTTGGTTAGAAGTGTTGGAGGTGAGGTAGAGTCAATATCTCTTCACAATATAGTTCATAATTATAAATTCATAATTAGTTAAATGACCTATTGTAGTAGGAATTATTTCAAAGTTACCCATGCAAGGAGTCTCATTTTTATTAGAGAATGATTTGGCAGAGGATAAAGTTGGGTCAGTTTTGAGATTAACAAATCAGCCTAGTAAGGATGACGTTGAAGAGGATTGTGAGATATATCCTGCATGTGCTGTTACAAGGTCTTTGTCTAAGAAAATGATGAGAACAGAGGAAAATAGAGACTTGCCCAGTACTTCTGAAATAGTCTTGAAAGAGCAGGTTAATTGTGAAAGTAAGGATTTCTGTTTGTCAAGGAAAGAGTTAATTCAGCAATAGAGGACAGATACAGATCTTATTGACTTAAGGAACAAAGTAGTAAGTGAACAAGAGATTAAAGAAATGGCTTGTGGATATTACTTGAAGGGTGAATCGTTGATGAGGAAATGTAGACCTCTTGATACTCCTGCTAATGAAGAGTGGGGGGTGATTCATCAGGTGGTCGTTCCTAGAAATTACCAGAATGAAATTTTAAATCGAGCCCACAGTACACATTTGGGTGGTCATCTTGGTGTAAAGAAGACCATGAATAAGATTTTGAGACAATTATTTGCTTTGAGGAAATTTGTTGTAAATTGGTGCCAGGGTCCTCCAGTAGCTCCTATTCCTGTTGTTGGGGAACCTTTCACTAGGGTTTTTGTGGATTGTGCAGGTCCCCTGCCTAAAACTAAGTCTGGGAATCAGTATTTGTTAACCATTATGTCTTTGGCATCAAGATTTACAGAAGATATACCATTAAGAAATATTAAAGCAAAAACAGTGGTCAAGGCTTTGGAAAGATTTTTCACAGCTTTTGGATTACCTAAAGAGATCCAGAGTGACCTAGGATCTATCTTTTTGTCTGGATTGTTTCAGCAGTTGATTTAGAAGTTGGGAATAAAACAGATCACTTCATCTGCGTACCATCCTGAAACTCGGGGAGCTTTAGATGATGAGGATTTATTGTCTGGAGAATGGGAAAGATTGGGATGAAGGTATTCATTTATTGTTTTTGCAGCAAGGGAAGCTGTGCAGGATTCAAAAGGTTTCAGCCCTTTTGAAATTGTGTTTGGACATCAGATTAGAGGACCCTTAATGTTGTTAAAAGAACAGTTGGACTTGAGGGTAGTGGAGAACAGTCTGTATCAGAGGTGTTAGTTGTTGACAGGATTGAGGAAGTTATGGACCATAAGATTATGGAAACAGAATCTTGTGAGGGTAACCTTAAAGAAACCATGGTTCCTATGTGCCTGTCTAACTCAACAATTTTGGAAAATCTGTAGGAAAAGTTAGGCCATCTTAAGTCACAAGAACAGATGCAATTGAAAGAATTAATTTTGAAATGTGCAGTTTTGTTTCCTGATGTGACAAAAAAGATATGAGTGATCTATCATGATGTGGATGTGGGAGAGGCAAGTCCCATAAAACAACATCCATATAGAATAAACACTCAGAAGAGTAAAATTATGGATCAGGAGGTGGAATATATGTCAAAAAAATTATTATTAGAGCATCAAACTCAGATTGGAGTTCTCCTTGTATTCTGGTACCTAAACCAGATAGAACTGTTAGGTTCTATACAGATTGCAGGAAGCTTAACAAATCCTTATCCTATTCTGATGACTGTATTGATAAAATTGGGATAGCTAAATTTCTTACTAAGGTGGATTTGTTGAAGGGTTACTGGTGTGTGCCTCTAACTGAGAGAGAAAACAATATGTTGGCTTTTGTAACTCCATCTGGTTTATTCAAAGGATGATTAATTCTGTAATCCAAGGGTTGACACATACAGATGCTTATATTGATGGCTTGTTCTCAAGAAGTGACACATGGGAAGAACATCTGAGGGAATTGGACAATTGTTTGCAAGATTATCCAAAGCAAACTTAACTGTTAATTTAGAAAAAAGTTAAATTGGCCATACTACTATAGCATATTTAGGTCATGTAGTTGGTCATGGCAAAGTTGCACCTATTCAAGCTAAGGTGAATGCAATTTCTGAGTTTCCTATTCCCAATGGCAAGAAAGCAGAGAGAAGTTTTTTTTTTAGGAATGGCAGGGTATTATAGGAAATTTTTGCTGAAGTTGCTCTTCCTTTAACCACTCTTTTGAAGAAAGGGGAGAAATTGATGTGGACGAAAATTTGTCAGAGAGCTTTAGAAATTTTAAAGGAGATGCTATGCCATTACCCTGTTTTAAAATCTGATTTTGACAGACCATTTTCTTTAGCAGTGGATGACAGTGAGGGGGCAGCAGGTGCAGTTTTGTTGCAAAAACATGATGAATTTCACCATCCAGTTGCCTACTTTTCAAAAAAATTCAATGTTCATCAAAGGAACTATTCCACTATTGAGAAGGAATTGTTATTTATAATACTTGCTCTGCAGAATTTTGATATCTTGGTACTTGTCATGAACCAATTGTGATATTTACTGACCACAATCCTCTGGTGTTTTTTAATAAAATGAAGAATTAAAAACAGATAATTGTTAAACTGGAGTTTTATATTGCAAGAATATAATCTGCAAATTAATCATATCAGAGGTACAAATAATGTGATAGCAGATTGTCAAGATGTTAAAATTAATCATGTATAGAAATATATACTCTCAACATTGGGTTACATTGTTATTTCATTTGTGGGGGGAAAAGTATGACAGTTTATATTTTATATTGTATATGTTTTAAAGGAGATAAATTGTGACAGGCTTTTTAGTGTAGGTCACATACAAACACTTCAAAACAGATCTCATTTAAAATGCCAGAGCTCTGCTCAAGCCAGACATCATTCAGGGTGCCTTTGCAAAAAACGTTCAGGGTGCCTATAAGAACTTCACAAGTAGGTGTTAATTGGACATTAGGATTAGGGTAATGAATTATTGTTTAGGTCCAGAGCTGCAGTTTGTCTGAGTGCAGTTGGCTGTTCTAAGAGGGTCATGTGGTCTTCTCAGAGAGAGAGAGAGAGAGAGAGAGAGAGAGAGAGAGAGAGAGAGAGAACTTGGAAGAATGAAAAGTGAGATTGGACTGTGAATCAAAGAACTTTTCTGAACCTTCATACACACATTACATACACGTGAACTTAGAATTAGAAAGGGGTTAAGTTAGGTTAGTTAAGTTAATAGTAATAAGTTAAAGTTCAATCCTGTTTTCATGTTTAAAGATAATTAAAAGTTATTTTTGTTTAATTAACCATTTGTCTTGGTGAGTTTCTATTGCTGCTAGGGCTTGTAACATTTTATACTTTTTAAAAACTTTTAGCTGTTTGTAGCCTTTTCTGAAGTGGAATTTCACAGTTGCAGGACTGGAGAACCAGCAGAGATTGTGGAATGAATGGGAGAGTCCAGTCAAAGTATCTACACATGGGTCCAATGGACTCTTTCTCAGTGGAGTCACTTGGGTGATGACACCTGGTGTGGTAACTTATGGTGTCGCCCCCCCCCCCCCCCCATGGACATCCGCCTCCTCTACCAAACCATACACGCCGCTGGAAGGGGGACAGGATGTGGCAGCACTGGACAGGGGAGGGGCAGTGTCAGTGCTCCACGGGTGGGTGGTGACCGTGCTGGGCAGGCACAATGGTGGCACTGGATGGGGGTGGCAGCAGCGCTGGACGGGGAGGCGGCAGCACAGGGTGGGGGAGGCTGTGGCGCTGGACGGGGGCGAAGTGGCCAAAGCACTGGACAGGGTGGGTGGCAGCGGTGCTGGATGGGAGGGGTGGATTGGCAACAGTGCCAGACGGAAGGACGTCTGGGAATCTGCCCATCTACCATGAACCAGGCATCAGGCTGTATACAGTGAATCAAGTTGGGGGCCAAATAAATTTGGATCGCAGTCCGGATCCAAACCGAGTGACACCCCCTCTGTGGTGTCACCCGATGTGGTCCGTACCCCCTCTAATAACACTTAATACTCTTCCTAAAACACAAAGTTTCTGTGATTCATCACAACTACCCTTGACAATGATGAAGGTGACCATTAACTGGAAAGGATTGGTATTTTTTTAAACAATATTTACTGTGCTCACATGGTATTTTGCTTATACAACAGTGACCCAGCTGCAGCAAGATGCCTCACGAGTTTCAGAAGGACCCACCCAGTTAAATTCCGTCTCTTCTGAGACAATAGAACCTTAAAAATCAGAGGAACCGGTTCCACAGAAAGTACAGCATTCCATCAACGTCCAGAGAAGCACATTTAAAAAAATGTTTTACTGGCAGAGCAAATGGAGCAGAAGGGAAAAGGAATTCAGTCAATGAATGGTGCAGAGCCTCCTCCTAAACATGCCTGAACCATGGGGATATTTGGGTCTTTGGGCTGATTAAAATTTCTAATTCAGTGATAAGGAACTGAGTTTTGCATCAGCACTCTTCCTGTGCCCTAGAATCCGAACCCACTTTCTAATCAGCTAAATACTTTCAAAGCATAGACACTAACTACTACAGAGAAACAAAGTAGTGAACGACTGAGGAAAGTCATTTCAACATTAATAGATGTTCAAACATCCTGACTAATAAATGTTGATTTATATAAAGGTATGCTCAGAAGTTGTGTGTACACAGCAAGTCAACCATATAAGTGTTGTTTGTTTTGCGTTATGCAATTGAAAATTAAATACCTTCCTGGTGAAGCTCAATACAATTACCCCTGACAGTAAAACTGCAGATGCTAGAGTCCTTATCAAGACAATAGATTCCCACTCAAAATATTAACTGACCTGGTCTGCTGAGTTTGCCCAGCAGCCTCATAGCTTGCTCATCAACCATTCGTGGGTTGTTGTGCATTGTGTCTGGGATATTACAGACTCTAGCACTAGATGGCTTGAAAGTCACTAAATTTGGACATCCTCCAGACCATCTTCCTGGACCAGACCCAGTTTTAGAAACCAGATTTAGTCACCCCATTAATCTGACACCTCACAGTCTCTTGATTCTCCCCAATCTCCTCACCTCCCTCCACAACTCACAATCTGTCAGTTTCCCATCATTCATCCATCAGTGCCAATGTATGGAGTCCTCCCTCAGGCCCCACAAAAGCAAGGTCACCACAAAACCTTTCAATGGATTCCAAGGGAGGTTGATGACAGATCGTGAGGTTTAAGGTTCCTAATTACCCCCTACTGAAGGCCTTGACCATCCAGCCCAATAATGGCTGTGGGGTGGCAGAGATTCAGATTATTGCTTGAAGCACACAATTGTTGGGACAAAATACAACTGAGAGGAGCTGCAGCTTTGCAAAAGATGGGCACAAGATAAGAGATGTAATGGGAAGACGTCAGCTTAGGCGAGGTCACTACAATAGAATTTTCCATTGCTCATTGTAGGCAAGTCGTTTTGGCAATAATCACTGACAGCGTATCATGTTTGCCTCATTTCAGTACTGAGGGCAGGGCTTGTGTCTGCGTGTTTAGAATGAGATGTGCATTGCCTCACTGCAGATAGGCTTATGTTGCCTTCTCTACAACAGCTTCTGGAAATCCAAAAGTTCCATTTCAATTGAGTCCAGAGGTTGGCCATCCTCACTGCTGAATCCTGCCCAATGCAGTTGGCAGGTGATCCCAAGACCAGCACTCTGCTGGTCTAGCCTGAGGTTCAATCCTTGCAGTGAATTTCCATTCATTACTTCTAGATTCAGATCAGACAAATAAATGGAAATTTTTTAAAAAACAGAAAGAAATGAGGGAAAGGAACAGAGATGATGAGAAAGTAGCAACTGAAGGAGAAGACAGCCAGTCTCAAATACAATGGAGAGTTGTTTGTCCTATATGTCACCCATTTTCCCTTTTAATTTGAAAGTCAAAATTAAAACATGCTGGAGGATCTGATAGAAAAGCAAATATTGGAAACTTGAGGCAGAATAGGTGGGGCAGCAGTGGGGACAACCTGTTGAAGTTATCTGGTTCACGATATTCATCCCCAAAGCACTGGGCTCATCATCAAACTACAGCACTGAAACAGGTCCTTCAACCAGTCTGGTCTGCACAGAACTATTCCGTCTAAGCCCATTGACCTGCACCTGGACCCTAGCCCTCCATACATCTCCCATCCATGTACATGTCCAAATTTCTCTTAAATGTTGTAATTGAACCTGCATCCACCACCTCCACTGGCAGCTCATTCCACATTCTTATCACTCTCTGTGGGAAGAAGCTCCCCCCTAATGTTTCCCTTAAACATGACACCTTTAAACTATGTTATTGCATGTATTTGCCCAATCTACATTTCACATAATTTTGTAAACTTCTAACAAATGTCCCTTCATTCTCCAACTCTCCAGGGAATAAGGGCAACCTTTCTCTATAACAGCTCTCAGACTGTTCTTCAACACCCTGTACAATTTCAATCTTATTCATATCTTAGATAGATGACCAAAACTGCACACAATAATCCAACTTTGGCTTCACCAATCTCTTATACAACTTCACATAACATCCCAACTCCTACAGTATATTCATTTCTTTGATTTATGAAGGCCAATGTGTCAAATGCTCGCTTAATGATCCTATCTAACTGTGATGTCACTTTCAAGGAATTATCTATCTCTATTTCCACATCTCTGTGTTCTTCCACACTCCACAGTTTCCACCCATTTACTGTGCAAGTCCTCCCCTGGTTTGTCTTCCCAAAGTGCAACACTTGACACTTGCCTGCATTAAATTCCACCTGCCTTTTGGCAGCCTATTTTTTCAGCAAGTCCAGATCTTGCTGTAATTTTTTGAGAGCCTTCCTTGCTGTCCACTACACCCAAATCTTAAGGTTATCTGCAAACCTACTTATCTAATTGTCCACATTATCATTCAGATTGTTGATATAAATCACAACAAACCACTTGTTACAGGTCTCCAATCAGAGATTAGCCTACTCAATTGAAGGTCAATGCACGGAACCATGAGTGGCAGAGAGGTTCACGCTGTTCCCATTGGAAAAGAAAAACAGGAGTATCAGAGCCACCAACACCAGGCTGAGGAACAGCTTCCCCCCCCCCCCCCCCCACCCATGGACAGTGAGACTGCCTTATGAATATCCATAGAACCTTAGAACGCGATACCACAGAAAACAGGCCTTCTAGTCTGTGCTGACCATTAGTCAAAATCTATTGCTTATCCTTCACCAACATTCCACATAATCTCCTTGAATAACTCTTACAAGATTCGTTTACCATGATGACTGTCTCTTATCAGTCACAGTCTATTTATTTCCATTCTCAGAATAACTTCCTGGAATTTACCCACTACTGACGTGCTTTGTTACAGCTAACATTTCATAAATTGTACAAGAAGTCACTGTACAGAAGTGATGAGTTGCAGAGAGAGATCAGTAGTTGGTACAGAACAAAGGCAGTATCATTTTATCACTTTAAGGTTCATTCAGGTGTCTGATAACAGCATCTGGTGGTGCGTGGCCTCACACTCGTTGATCCTCTTCCAGGATGGGATGTATTTTAACATATTTAACATACTTGGCTTTTCCAAGGCAACAGGAGCTAGAGATGGAATCAATGGGGGTGGGGGGGGGTGATATGTTTGATGGCCTAATGTCTCATATTAGTCCCATCCCTCCCACCATCCTGTTCCAAAGCCTCTGCATCTTTGCACCCTCTAACATATTGTCTTTGCCTCCAGCATCTTTTGTAATCCCTCAACTAGCATCATATTTTTCTACATGAATGGTGGCCATTTCACCAATCCTCGCATTTTGCTACATTTTCAACTTTAACATCATTAAAACATTCAATAAAATAATCAGGGAGTCAGAGGTAAACAAGTCTGTAGATGTTGGAAAAGTGGAGCAATACGCAAAGAGAGTGCTGGGAGCAACTCGGCATTATTCTTGGAAAGAAATGGACAGTCGGCAATGGACTTGTGCAAAAACGTCATGGATACTGTCAGACTTGCTGAATTCATCCAGCATTCTCTTCCTGTCTTGGGGCATCTTGCATCCTCTGCACAGTTCACTCAGATCTGATCTTCCCGCAAACGACTTGATTGTTGCAACCTCAAATCTCCTGACTCCTCTGTATCCAATAACCTATTGATTTCTGCCTTAAAGATACCCAATGACAGAATAACAATAAAAAACAAAATGCTAGAGAAACTCAACAGGTCAAACAGCAAGCTTTAATTTATATTTTAGGCATACAGCATGGTAACAGGCCATTTCAACCCATGAGCCAACGCCGCCCAATTACACTCAATTGACCTACAGCACCCAGTACAGTTTTTGAACAGGGGGAGGAAACTGGATCACCCAGAGGTAACCCACCAATGCTGTATGTCTAAATTGAAACTGAAATTTTTAAATTAAGCTATTTTCTTTCTGGGTAGAAATTATTTATCTTCCTACATTTCTGGATGTCACTTAAAAGGCAAAGTTCTGAAATGTGGTTCCATGCTGGAAAATAAATCAGCCAAATAAAATATTGAAACCAAATAGCTGAGTATAGTGAACTGGGATTCACTAGAAGTGTGCTGTACTAAAGACTGGTCCCGCCTCCCAGCTTCTCCCCCAGGGGCCCGTATATAATCCTAGTTTCCCGACTAAACCTAGAACCCCTCTGAAGCCTATTCGTGAATTCTACCTGTGTTGTAAGCTAAATAAAAGCGTTAATTCTCCCTCCGTTCGATTGTGAACTTTTATCTCCGCTACAATTTTATTAGCTTACAAACAAGGATGGAGGCATTACTCAAGCCCAGTATGCTGTTAATAGACCTCTAGTCCCTCGACGTGGCTGAGTAATTTGCATATTGGCTAGATTGCTTCCAGGCCTACCTGAACGCGACCAGGGACGTCTTCCATACAGACAAGCTCCAGAGGTTGATGCTCATCTCAAGGGTAGGGATGAAGGGGTGCGCAGTCGTCCAAGACTGCCCAGTGTACAAGGCCACCATTGAGGCAATGAAGGCCCATTACATGAAGGCCCCAACAAGGTCCTAGTGAGGCACTGGCTCGCCCTACGCTGCCAATGGTCCAGAGAGTAGATTGACGACTATTTGCTGGATCTGCAGATGCTGGCTAAGAAGTGCAAGTATGAGGCTGCTTCAGGTCATGTCCAGGAAGATGAACAGATCTGGGACACCCTAGTCGCAGGGGTCTGCTCGAGGTATGTGAGGCAGCGACTGCTCAAGTCAGGAAGGAAGGACCTCACTAGCCACGTCGAGCTGGCCAAATCACTGGAACAGGCCAGTCTTGAGAACAATGAACTGGAGGCCAGCAAACTCACGCTCTCAGGTGAGCACCTCCAAGGACCGACTGCTCCTGCTACGGCAGCCCCTGCTCTAATTGCTGCTGCTTCCCAAGCCTGGGAGTGCTTTATCTGCAGCAAGGGACAGCACTCCCGAACCTGCTGCCCAGCCAAAGACTCGGCGTGCTCCAGCTGTAGGAAGAAGGAACATTGGGCAAGGTTCTGCCGCACGAAGGGAAGTCCGGGGAAGTCCATGGAATGTACCACTCCCGGATCTGATTCCAGCCACAAGTCGTCTGTGCTAGACTCACCCGAGATCGCCTGCTGCACAACCCGCCGCCTACGGAAACAGCACAAAAAAGGCTCGCCGGTCATCTTGCAATGGCCTGATTTTGAATTCAACGCCATCATCATTGTGAGAGGAGGAAGGAGGGCGGCCATCTTGCCGCGCCACGAGGTCGGCACCATCTTACTTGCACAGGTCGACTCAGGACAGAGGGGGCCACTCGAGGGAAGAACATGGCGTCTGGCAACCTGGTATCGCTGGTCCTCGACCAGAATAGACCTCACCAGCTCAGCAACTCAATGGTGACGGTAAAGGTAAACTGACATTTGACCAAGTGATGATTGACAAAGGCTCCACGGAAAGTTTCATAGATTCATGGACTGTGCAAAAATATAAAATGTACCCCTCTAATTCCAAATCTTCCTAGCATCCTAGTCCCATTAGGTGCGTGTACAGAAACATATAGTTCATCTGTCATTTGAAGGGAGGGAATTTTGTCAATTTTGCATGTACATTTTTGATGAATTGTGTGCTCCAGTATTGTTGGATCTGGACTTCCTGTGTCACCTTAAATGTGTGACCTTGGAGTTTTCTGGTCCCCTTCCCCCGGTAACGGTTCGGAATGGAGGGCCCTCAAAACCAGAACCCATTTGCAGCCTCTACTCACTGAACATCGACCCCCCCTCGTCTCTGTTCCCAAATCTGTCTCCCGACTGTAAGCCCATCGGCACCAAGAGCAGGAGGTACAGCACGTCAGACAGGGAGTTCATAAAGACTGCTGGAGGAGGGGATCATTGATCCTAGCACCAGCCGGTGGAAAGTGCAAGTGGTGGTAGTAAAGAGCGAAAGCAAGTCCAGGTTAGTGAATCACTATAGCCAAACAATTAACAGATACACATTCCTGGACGCATACCCCCTCCCTTGCATTTCGGGTATGGTGAACGATATCATGCAGTATCGGGTCTATTCGACCATCGACCTGAAAACTGCCTATCATCAGCTGCCAATCATTCCAAGGACAGCCTGTATACAGCGTTTGAGACTAACGGTTGACTCTATCAGTTCCTGAGGGTCCCTTTCGGTATTACCAATGAGGTGTCTATTTTCCAGCAGCAGATGGACAGGATTGTGGACGAGTATAGGTTGAAGGCTACCTTTCCCTACCTCGACAATGTCATCATCTGTGGCCACACAATGGAAGACCATGATGCCAATCTCCAGAGTTTTCTCCACGCAGCTAGAGCCCTGAATTTCACCTACAATCCTAACAAATGTGTATTCATACTACACAACTGCCTATCCTTGTCTACGTGGTGGAGAATGGCATCATTGGCCTTGACCCTGATAGGATGCTCCCCCCGTTAGAGCTCCTCCTCCCCGGAACCACAAAGGTTTAATGTATCTTAGATTCTGTACTTTAAATGAATGGGAGGGGAGGTAGGGAGAGTGGGATGGGAAGAGGGGTGGGGGGGGGGAAACGACACTGTATATATTTGAAAAGGAAAATGTATGTATCTTGATCAATGTGGTTTATGGTGTGAAAAATAAAAAATAAAAAAATTTAAAAAAGAAGCACATGAGAAGAAGCAAGACCTGGTGGAAAGGGTGAAATTACTCCATGCCAACCCCACATATGCCTACTTGGAGTACCCAGATGGCAGGGAGGACACCGTCTCCATCAGAGACCTGGCACCCTCCGGAACAGAGGATCCATTGCTTCAGGTGCCCCACAAGCTACCAAGCTCTTTTTCCCCACCCCTGCCCAGGGCCTCAGGCAACCCAATTCAGGAGGAGAGTGAATCCCCCTCTACCGTCGAACTGGAGCCCCAGCCCACTACCTTTCCATCACAGATGGACCAGGAAACACAAGGACCCAAGGCCCCCCAGTCCTAAGGTGCTCCACCAGGACCTCCTGACCCTTGGTCCACCTGAATCTGTAAATAGTATTGTAAATAATTCTCTTCTGTGTCTATTCCTGGCTTCTGATCCTTGTTCTCTTCATCCATAGACCCTTAATTCTGAAGGAAGGGGTGAATGTAATGAACTAGGATTCAATAGAAGTGTGCTGTATGAACACACCACCCGGCTCCTCCCCCAGGGGCCCGTATATAACCCCAGTTTCCCACTTAAACCCAGAAGCCCTCTGAAGCCTGTTCATGAACCCTGCCTGTGTTGTAAGCTCATAAAAGCATTAGTTCTCCCTCCAGTCGAGAGTGAACTTTTATCTACACTGAGGTAGCGGAGTATTAAAATCAACTTGTTTATGTAGTATTTCTGACTCAGAAACTTGAAATACACTTGCATTGCATTCCATGACAGGGCAGAGCTCAGAAAATATTTCAGTGATGTTTAACACAGGTTAAATGCTGCAAATGGCTGCCCATGAGCTCTCAAAATGACTCACTGGTTAAAAGAAAAAAATACTCTTCATTGAAAATTAAAAGAACAATGCAGATGCTGTTAAGAACCAAAACAGTCCGCAGAGCAGACAGGAATCAGAATCAGTATCATAATTAAATTCATTGTCATGAACATGTCATGAAATTTGTTGTTCTGCAGTAGCAGTAAGGTGAGGAACAAGGTCAGAATTATCATAAATTACGAGTGTTAAAAAAACCAGAAAAGTGAGGTAAGAGTCGGTCATATGTACAGTAAGTGGAGGTAGAGTCCATGGGTTCATTGTCCATTGAAAAATTAGGTGGCAGAGGGGAAGAAGCTGTTTTAGTAAAGTTGAGTGTGTGTTTTCAGGCTCCTGGACCTTCTTCCTTATGGAACCATTGAGAAAAGGGCAAGACCTGGATGGTAAGGCTGCTTGATGACAGAAGCTGCTTTCTTGAGGCACTAGGGCCCTTTCAAACTGCCTTGTAAAATGGGGTTAACTGGGAAATTTGCCTTGTTAGCACCTCAGTTATGCGGCAGTTAGAAAGGGTCTGACCCAGTCAACTCTGTCAGAATCCAACCAGTTCCCTGACCTACTTCAGAGGTAGTCAGGGAACCCAGTTAAACTTGCCTAGGTCACGTCCACAGGCAATTTTAAAACTAAAATGGCCGACCCGCTTATTCTGGTGACATCTGCGCTTCTGCACGTGCATCACTGGGGCAGCCAGCATCCAAACATCCAGCAGTTCATCCAGTGAGTACGTGACACATCATTGCAGGCGTGGGTTCCCCCTTAAATCGCCAGGTTGGTGATTTAATGGATAAATCCCCCTACAATTTAAAAAGTGCTTCCAGCCCCTTTGCCCCAGTAATCACACATGGGTGCCAGGAGGGCTTCCCAGGTGCTGCAGTTTAAAAGAGGCGACTGCCTGTTAAGTATGTCCTTAATGGAGTGAAGACTGATGTCCATAACGCCCAGACCATTTGATACAGTTAATGGGAGTGCGCTAAGGAATTTGAAGACACAGGGAGTTTGGATACAAGTCCATGGTTCCCGGAAAATGGAAATACAGGTAGATGGGTGGTGAAGAAGTGAAATTCAAGATGTATGATTAACAATTGTGCAGAGGAGATGAAAGTTGGTGGTGGTGTGGATTGAGAGGTGGGCTGTCTAGCCTACAGAAGGACAAGGATCAGATGGAAAAATGGGTGGTGCATTGGCAGATGATATTAAATCCAAACAATTGCATATGACGGTTCCCTTATCTTGCCATCCTTATCCTTTCTTTGCACTGCAACATGCTAGTCCTGGACTGTAATTAATTAGCCTTTGAACAACTCCCACATCAAGATTTGATGTGCTAAATTACCTAGGTCTTCTACATCTTATGCCTGCACTTGGCCGTCAGCCCTCCAACCCTTTAGTATCCATGTACCTATCTAAATGTTTATTAAATTTCACCATTGTATCCACATACCATTTTTTCCCTCAGTTCATTACATACACCCACCACCCCGCAGTGAAAGAGTTGCCCTTCGGGTCTCTTTTTGGTCTTTCCCCTTTCCCCTCGAGGTTTAGATTCTCCTACCCATGGGAAAAGATTGTCTAGTCACCTTATCTTTTCCCTCATGATTCAGTATCCCTCTGACAGGTCAATCTTCAATTTCCAATGATCCAGGGGAAAAAGTGCTCGTCTCGCTAGCTTCTTTTTATAAATCAAATTCTCTAGCACCAGTAAGATCATAATGAATCTTTTAAAAAAATATATACACACATTCCTATTTAATGGCATCCTACCCATAGCAAAGCAAGCTGAACTGCTCAGAGTATTATAGATATAGGCTGACCAATGTCTTGAGCAGCTATGATGTGATGTCCCAATTCCTGTGCTCAGTGCTCTGACCAAAGAAGGCAAATGTGCCAAGCAACTTCCTCACTACCCTGTCTATTTGTACCTCTACTTTCGGGGTGCTTTGTACCTGTGCCCCTTGGTCTATCTCTTCTGCCCTCTATTTACTGTGCAAGTTCTGTTCGGATTTGACTTACCAAAACACAATACCTCACACTATCCAAATTAAACTCCATCAGCCATTCCTTGGCCCACAGATACAGTGTAAAGCATGGACCCATGCATTGTACAAAAAAGGGAGGGATGAGTAGATGAGGATGAAACTTCAGGGATGATCAGATCATAAATGGGAAAGTCAGAATACTGAATGATACTCTTCAAAGATGTATAATTTAACTAATAGAGCCTTCTGTGGAAACAAGTCTGATCACTGCATAGGAAAATACATTTATAAATGCACCAGAGAGTGGCATATCTGAGCCTGCGACTTACTATAGAGAACATTTAATAATTTTTTGTCATTCACGCACTGCTGATTACACATCACATCCCCTCCAGCTTGGCTTACTGAGGCACATTTACATGCTTGCAAATAAATAGTCCGCTGAATTGTACATGTTGTAACTGTGCAGAGTTAGCCCATCTCAAGATAAATCAATTCAAGTTTACTGTCAGTACAACCCGATAAAAAAGTGTTCTCCAGTCCTCAGTACAAAATGCACAGACACACAACCTGACAAAAACACACCCAGACAAACAATACATAAGTTGGACAAATATTAATACATACAAATAAATCTATGGTGATATCTAAATCTCATTCCCATTTTTCTTTTGAATTGAACAAACCTACTTTGGCCATCTGTTCTTGTAACTATATATGCAATTGAAATAAACTTCTTAATCATTCCATCAACCATAATTTTTTCCAAATTTGGTAAGTCTTTTAAAATCATTTCTGGTCCAAGTTTCTCTCTTAAATAAGCCCTAAACTGAAAATAACCAAATGATGTATTATGAGGAATATTCTATTTAAGCATTAACTGATCAAAAGGCATCAATCTATTATAACCATCTCCCAATTTGGAAATTTCCTTATGACACCATATATTTAAAAAAAGATTGGCAAAATTAAGAAGTTATGACAAATACTATTAATGTAAGATATAGATGACTTCATTACAATTTTTTTTACATCAATTGTATAATACTCCTCAGAAATTAAATAGATGGAACCGAATTTATCGGATCAACGTTTTAGATGTAGAATAGAAATTGGAACTTTTTTTCATTCTACGTGGTCCTCTACAAAGGTTAATATTTTTTGGGTTTCTATTCATAAACTTTTACAATGGATAATGGGGGTGGATTTTCCTTTAAATCCGGAATTATTTTTGTTAGGTAATTTTGAACGTGTCACCCCTGAATTATCGTTGTCAGATTCCAAATTGAAATTTGTTAAGTTGGCTTTAGTAACATGGAAACCTGATGTCTCATTAACTTTAGAGAGGTGGAATGCTGAAGTTCAAAGTTGCATTCCATTAGAGAAAATTACGTATAATTTGAGAATTTAAAACTTTTTTTTTCAAATTAAGGGACAGTCTGCTAGATTTATGAAGTTGAAAGTATAAAATTTATATTTATTTTAATATTTTTCCTGTTCCATGAATTTTTCCCTGAAGAAATAAAATCATGACTTTGTGAAGTTTCTGAGTGCCACCTGATGCAATCCAAATTAATTAATTAATCAATTGTGATCGTTTATTATGAAATACTTTGTATTTTAGTTCTGGGACTATAGTTTTTGGTGGGGGGGGCATGAGGGGTTTTAGTTTTTTTTCCTATATATAGTTTCAGTATATTTTTGTTAGCATTCCATTATGTAACGGTATATTATTCTCAATTATTTGATCTTATATATGTTGATTAAATACAATATTCAAAAAAAATATACAAATAAATAAAGAAACATTGTTTTTTAAATAATAGTGTCTCAGATGGTTAGTGTGAACAGTTCCTTTGGTCATTCAGCATTCTCCCTGCCCATGGGAAGAAGCTATTCCACAGCCTGGTGGAGTTGCCTCTGATACTTCTATATCTCTTTTATGAAGGGAGCAGCTGAAAGATGTGGAAAGCATCTTCACTGATTTTTGTGAACCCTCTTCAGATGACGATCCTGATAGATCACCTCCTCCCGGGAGGAGGGTGACTAAAGTAATCTTCTGCCACACTCATGGTCCTGTGGATTGACCTTCAATCCATTTCTTTGCAGCATCCATACCACACTGTCTTGCAGCTGACCAGGATGCTCGATTGATCTCCTGTAGGTTGACATAATAGCGGCCAGTAGCCTTGCTTGCTTCTCAGGAAATGCAGTCGCTGTTGTACCTTCCTAACAAGTGAGGAGATGTTGTGTGTCCATGATAAGTCACTAGTTAAGTGAACACCAAGAAACTTAGTACTCTCCACTCTCTCCACCACAGAGTCATTGATGTGCAGTGGAGGGTGGTCATTCCTAGTCCTCCTGAAGCCCACAATCATCTCCTTCATTTTGTCCATGTTGAGACTCAGGTCTCCTTCGTCTTGTCCACGTTGAGACTCTTGCACCATGCCATGTGATTTTCCACTTCTTGTCCATAGTGTGACTCATTGCTGGTGGTGATGAGGTCACAACTACTCTTGTGTGATGTGCAAACACTGTCATGTGTTGAAGCTGGATTTGGTGATGCAGTTGTAGGTCAATGGCATGAACAGGAGCAGGCTGAGTACACAGCCCTGAGGTGTGCCAGTGCTCAGTGTGACAATGCTCAACATTCTGCTACCAGCCCAGACAGACTGTGTTCTTTCTGTTATGCAGTCCAGAATCCAGTTGCAGAAAAACTGTTGAGTCCCAGTGAGGACAGCTTCTCCGCCAGCCTCTGGGGAATGATCATATTAAACAGCAAGCTGAAGTCAATGAACAGCAGCCTGGTGTATGAGGCATCATCCTCCAGTTGGGTCAGGACAGAGTTAAGGGCCAAGGCTATAGCTTTGTCTGTGAAAGTATGAGTTAATGTAGGTTGAAAGCTAATCGGGTAATTGTTTGGTATTAAAACAATGCATGATTCAAACAGTGGAAGAAACAGTTGGCTTGCATGGTTGGAAATTCACTATGACCTGATCACCTTGACTATGTCTATATACACAATGTTTACAGTACCAACAGACTTTTAGTTAATGTCAGCACTGAATATCTGATAACTATGTCAAGACACTGCCAAAATTAACTTCCTACTCCAGATTCCAGCCTCTGCAATCTTGTATCTCATGAGCAATTTTGCTTAGCAAGAACACAATGGTGAACATCAATTTTTTTCCCCAAATTTTAATTAACCCCCCTCCCCACCTCATCTGATTCCACTGCTTCCATCTCTTCATTACCTACACTATTTTCTTTATTTTTCTTCGCTCCAACTTTTTTTTTCTCCTTCTACCCATCTCTCCACCTTTCACAGTGTCTGCCCTATACCCAATCACCACTTGGCTCCTCTCCTAGGTTCTTTCCCCATTTACATATGTAATATCACCCCAGTTTCTCTTTTGAGTCGATAAAGGGTCCAGACCAGGAAAGTTGACTGCCCATTTCTACCCATGGACGCTGTCTGACCTGCTTTGACTTGGCATTTGGTTAAATACACAAGTGGGCTTTATTCCAGTTGGATGCTGGTACAGTATCCGACAGCCATGGGGATTGGTAGATGCTGGATAAGTGAATTTTCCGGTTGCTTGAGGCTTTTCAGAATAGCATTGGTCTGTGTGTACCCAGCTACTGTGATTGGAAGCTTGGAGCAAAAAACAAACTGCTGGAGAAATTCAGTGGGTTGAACAGCATCTGAGAGGCAGGGTGATCGGTAACCTCGTTCTTCAATCATTATGGAAATAGTGTGTCATATCTCCCCAGGTTTTCAATCTCACCAAAATAGGTTCTCAACTATAATAATGGCAACTTACTGAACTTCTTGATACATGTTTATCTGCCCTTGACAAAGTAGTCAACAGCTGTGTCAAGTTTCACATCAACGAATGTTATCCCAAGAGCTGCAGGAGCTGAGAGACTAGAAATATAGATGCACAGATCCACAGAAGAGGAAGGGAAGACTGATGAAGCAAAGTTGAGAAACTACTTCTCCAACATTATTACCATTTACAATTGCAAGTTTAGCATTAAATACCATGGTTATATGGCATGTCTTCGCTGTTCCACTTGTGCTGAGCACCATATCAGTGGCATCTTCCCCATACCCACCCCATTCAGACCTTCCACCAATCTCTAACCTATTAATGTAAGATATAGATGACTTCATTACAATTTTTTTTACATCAATTGTATAATACTCCTCAGAAATTAAATAGATGGAACCGAATTTATCGGATCAACGTTTTAGATGTAGAATAGAAATTGGAACTTTCAATGTCAGAGCTTCTGCCATTTGCTCTCAAAAAGCATGAATGCTAATCTTATGCACGGGCCAAAATTCTCTCACCTTTTTTAGAATCCAATTTTTGTTGCTGCAGCTCTATTGCATAGATTTTCAATGTTACATTCTTTATATTTAATCACTTGGTCTTAATGCACTTATCAGCTGTTTCTCACACTAACTTGCATTATGGTACGGAGTCAGGGAAAGTTCGAAAGTATCCATGCAGTGGTAAATTCCTGAGAATGGCTGTGTTCTTGCTAATGTACCTTCCTGACCTCTGATTTCTATAATTTTCCGCCAACACCAAAATTGAATTAAAATGGTTTTGTAGATTTTCTGTGAGTTCTTGAGAACGATTCCTTGGAGTAGTGACAGTTACAAGGATAGATGAGAAATCATTGAGGCTATATACCTTACAGTAAAAAAGGCCCAGGCAAGATTTGATCATCAATTTGTCATGCACAAAAGTACATATGAACCAAATTTTAAATTTAGTCGCACAGCACGGTAACAGGCCCTTCCGGTCCACAAGCCTATGCCATCCAAATACCCCAATTAACCTACATCCCCTGTAAAATTTTTTGAAGAGTTGGAGGAAACTGGAGCACCCAGAGGAAACCCATGCAGACACAGGGAGAACGTACAAACTCCTTACAGACAGCACCATGTTCGAACCTGTGAAAGCATCGCAGTAACCACTACACTAACCATACTGCCCTTGCTGCAGCCAAACAGGTACTTTGCTTTTTAAAAAAACTACAATATTACTAAGTAAATTACCCCAGTACAGTAAGAGAAAATAAAAAATAAATAAATATTCACAGTTACAGTTAGGGCAAGGGAAAAAGTCCAATAGAAAAAATAGTGCACTGGTGCAGACAGGTCTTTGTGTTGTCCTGGGCACAGTTCATGCTTAGAATATTGAGAAGATTCAAAAGCCTGTGGAAGAAAAACTGTTCTTGAACCTTCAGGCTTCTGTACCTTCTTTCCAAAGGTAGCAGTGAAATGAGGTTGTGGCCAGGGTGATGGGAGTTCTTTATGATGTTGGCTGTCTTCCTGAGGTAGTGCCTCATAGAGAGGTCTGCAATGGGATGGCAGATCAGAGCCTAGGATGGACTTGGCTAGGTTTGCTACCTTCTGCAGACTTTAACAATTACCGAGCTTGTTTCTTTATCCTCAATGCTGTGCGTGTTTCATTTTCTCTCCAATGCTGGACAATGCCCTCAGAATTACTAAGATTATATGTGAGCTTTTCAGACACAGTTGCTCAATGCTTTTAACAACTTTTTGTTTAACTATTGTTGGCTGTGATTTTTTTTCTTGCCAACCCAGTGGGTTTCTAACCGCTAATGAAAAACATTACAGTGAGATAATAACATGAACTCTAATAACTTGTGACTAATTTGAAATACTTTAGATCCTGAATCCATATTGAATGTATTTATTCATTGAAAATTCAATATTTCGTAGCTTAGTCTGACCTACCACACCAGTTTTATTTGTCCCATTTACTAGCATGTGAACAGTGACATTTCAAAAATAATTATGTCTCACCAGATTAAAGGACCATTTATTTCCCTTTGTTATCAGAGTCTTGAACAACTTCTCATTAGCCGAAGATGGTGTTTTAATCTAACAAACTCCATCTCATCATTACCCTTGCACTGTTTTAACTGCATATCTCCGTAACTCTATACTGTGTTCTGCACTTTTGCACTACATGTTATGCATAGACATGGGCTGGATAGCATACCTTGCAAAGTTTTTCCATTGTACCATGATAATAAACAATTCAATTCACTGTTTGCTGTAAAGTTCTGTGAAATATCCTGTTTATGAAAGATTCTCTGGTGTGACGGATTGTAATTTCTTTCACACTTGCAATAGAAATTGAACTGAATGAAGATACCAAGTTAAATCATGGTCATAAAAATAAAGGTCTTTGTGGGAATCTCTCAACAAAGGAGTTGAAAGGGTTAAATGTGCTGCCAAAAACATCCTGAGACTTGTCGGACTTAGAAAGCTAGTTTGGAACTGATACAGGCTGCAGACGTTTATATATTCACAGCCGCTGTGTTCCAGAACATTGTTTCCAAAATTCTGGAATGCAGTCTGTGTAACAGATCCCAGAGGTAATATTTTACCTCCTGGACCCCTAGAGATATGGTGTAGACTAAATATAACTGCGGATGTTCGGCATGAAGGTTATATGTCGTGGTCAATGTCAACGTAGTGATGTCCCACTTTGACCGAAAATACCACACCTAAGGCATTTAGTGTAAACATACACCGAGATGTATATTTTTGGCCTTCTGGTCATTCCAGTGTGAACGGCCACTCCGGAAGGTAGGTGTGATAATTACCGACAGAAAAAAAATGTCAGTTATATGTAAATATTTTTCCCCCAGAGGCTTTGAAAAAGAATATCTTAACATTCACACATCCCCCCCCATCCCAATCCACAGGAAGAACGACATCTAATAATAACAGACAGGCAATTTATTTCCAGGACATTTGAGTAGATGCTGACAACTTAGATCAGATCTATCTCAAGATTCTCAAAGTAGCACATAACATTCCTGACAACCATGCACCATACGTTCTCCATCATATTCGTCACAGGCTGCTAGTTTCCCCCTAATAGAATGCAACCCATCAATTTATCACAATTCAATCTTATACCTAAAGACATGGATGAGTGCCTTCCTTCTGCATCACTTCAGCCAAAGAAAACAGTCAATCTATTCATGCCAAGCCATTAACTTGGTCACTGAACCCAACTCAAGGCTTTCTAACCCATCTCCACTGACTAAATATCACTCAACTTCTATCTAAACAGAACATTGCTGGGAACTCAAAACAAAAAGATTATCAGAAGAGTGAAGGCTTCTTTGATATGATCAGTTCAGTGAACCAAAACCGGAGTCTCCATCAAAAACACCACGCCCCTCCCACCAAGCCTCCATCGACATGAACTGCCAGTATCATTGACTGAAGAGGGCATGCAAAATCATGGAGGACCCTTTGCACCCCTACCACAGCATTTTTCCCGTCAGGAAGGAGATACAGGAGTATCAGAGCCAGCACCACCAGGCTGAGGAAAAACTTCTCCCCACGGGCAGTGATAGGGCTGAACGAGCAAGAGAACTGCTCACACTGACCACCTCGAGACTCTCATATTCATGAAGCAATATTCATTTGTGTGTATATAATAATATTTGATCTGCATGCGTATTGTTTGTCTGTGCGTGTGTTATATCTTGTGTGTCTGTGTGTGTGTTGCACCTAAGACCGGAGAACACAGTGCAATCAAATGAGAATACATTTGACATGACTTGACAAGAAGCAGGTGTGTGTGTGTGTGTGTGTGTGTGTGTGTGTGTGTGTGTGTGTGTGTGTGTGTGTGTGTGTGTGTGTGTGTGTGTGTGTGTGTGTGTGTGTGTGTGTGTGTGTGTGTGTGTGTGTGTGTGTTTACTGCACAATGGGAGAGTGCAGAGTTCAGGTCAAACAGTACCTTTATGTAGCTAAAGTAAAGATACATCACCAATGTTTCAGGCTTGAGCCCTTATTCAGTTGCACTGGAGTGGCCGTATTGTGGAAATTCAGCAGTATCGGTGGGCAGAGCAGAGGACTATTGAACTATGGGAGGGACAGCGTCCAGAGGGCACACTCTTCAGAGGTACAATACGGAGCATTCAATTAGTGGCTGCAACAAAAGAGGAATGCACTCTCCAGATGGCTGTAACGAAGGCGTACTCAGCTGTTAAAGGCCTGGCCCAGTATTATGGGTACCTACGTTGCCGAGCAACTCAGATCTTATCATCTCTGTAGAAGTCAAAGATTCCAGGGTGGGATGTTGAAAAGGAGTGCTACCCTGGCTAATATTTGTCCCACACTCAATATGACTTAAAACATTATTGATCATTTGACAAACCAAGAAGGAACTAGATAGGCAGCATTCAAGGAGAGAAATAGACAGTCCAGATATCAGGGTGGGACCATATTACAAGCAGGTTTAAATTTTTTAAATTTAGACAAACAGCATGGTAACAGGCCCTCTCGGCCACAAGCCATGCTGCCCATTTACACCCAATTGACCTAGCACCCCCTGTATGTTTTCAACGGTGGGAGGAAACCGGAGCCCCCAGGGAAAGACCACACGGACACGGGGAGAATGTATCAACTCCTTACAGACAGCATGGAATTCGAACCCAGGTCCTGATTGCTGGCACTGAAACAGCGTTGCACTGACCACTAACTAGGCCACAATGTCATGCACTTTAGTCAGAGAAATTTTGCCACATATTTTTCTAATGAAGCCAACTATTAATACAGTTATTTTGTCTTATGACAAAGAGATTCACAAAAATATTCATGATAGCATGAAGAAGATTTTGAAGTAACTATCTGTCTGACTTTTTGAAAGAATTCTAAGTCATAGAAATGTTCAGGGGGTCTATCAGATTACTTAAAAAAAATTCTTATTTTTCACACTATGAACCATATTCACCAAAATACACACAAACATTTCCCTCTTGAATATACACAGTGTCATTTTCTCCCCTTTTCCCCCCTCCCTTCCCTCCTTCCTTCCCACCCCCCTCCCTACCCACTAAACGTTCAACATATACAATACATTAAACCCATTAAACAATGTCATCACACAATAAAAATAAACAAGAAAATTGTGTCATCTACTTTTACACACTGGGTCAGTTCATTTCGACTTCTCATTCTGTCATTTTAGGGAGTGGAGGTCCGCGGTAGGCCCTCTCTGTTGTGTTCCATGCACGGTTCCCAAATTTGTTTGAATACTGTGATCTTATTTTTTCCAATGGAATACATTTATTCATTTCTATGTACCATTGCTGTATTCTCAGGCTATCTTCTGATTTCCAGGTTGACATTATACATTTTTTTGCTCCAGTTAAGGCTATCATAATAAATCTTTTTTGTGCTTCATCCAAATCGAGGCCAAGTTCTTTACTTCTTATATTACTTAGAAGAAAGATCTCTGGATTTTTTGTATGTTATTTTTTGTGATTTTATTTAATACCTAATTTAGATCTTCCCAAAACTTTTCCACTTTCTCACATGCCCAAATTGCATGTACTGTTGTTCCCGTTTCCTTCTTACAGCGAAAACATCTATCTGATACTGTTGGGTCCCATTTATTTAACTTTTGGGGCGTGGTGCATAGCCTGTGTAACCAATTATATTGTACCATGTGTAACCTCGTGTTTATTGTATTTCTCATAGTTCCGGAACATAGCTTTTCCCATGTTTCATTCTTTATCTTTATGTTTAGATCTTGTTCCCACTTTTGTTTGGGTTTACAGCTTATTTCATCATTCTCTTTCTCTTGCAGTTTGATGTACATGTTTGTTATAAATCTTTTAATTATCATTGTGTCTGTAATCACATATTCAAAGCTGCTTCCTTCTGGTAACCTCAGCCTGCTTCCCAATTTGTCCTTCAAGAAGGTTTTCAGTTGGTAGTATGCAAATATTGTACCGTGAGTTATACCATATTTGTACTTCATTTGTTCAAAAGATAATAAATTATTTCCCAAAAAACAATTTTCTATTCTTTTGATCCCTTTTCTCTTCCATTCTCTAAAGGAAAGGTTATCTATTGTGAAAGGGATTAGTTGATTTTGTGTCAATAATAATTTTGGTAGTTGGTAATTTGTTTTTTTCCTTTTTACGTGAATCTTCTTCCAAATGTTGAGCAAATGGTGCAATACTGGTGAACTTCTATGTTGCACCAGCTTTTCATCCCATTTATAAAGTATATGTTCTGGTACCTTCTCCCCTATTTTATCTAGCTCTAACCTGGTCCAATCTGGTTTTTCCCTTGTTCGATAAAAATCTGATAAATATCTTAACTGTGCTGCTCTATAATAATTCTTAAAGTTTGGTAGCTGTCAACCCCCTTGTTTGTACCATTCTATTAATTTATCTAGCGCTATCCTTGGTTTCCCCCCTATCCATAAGAATTTCCTTATTATTTTCTTTAGCTCATTGAAGAATTTCTCTGTTAAGGGAATTGGTATCAATTGAAATAGGTATTGTATCTTGGGAAAATATTCATTTTAATGCAGTTACCCTTCCTATCAGTGTTAGTGGTAAATTTTTCCAATGTTCTAGGTCATCTTGTAATTTCTTCATTAATGGCTGATAATTTAATTTGTATAGATGGCCGAGATTATTATCTAGTTGAATACCTAGGTATCGGATTGCTTGTGTTTGCCATTTAAATGGTGATTATAACAATATAACCATATAACCACTCTCAGCACAGAACAGGCCAGTTCAGCCCTACTAATCCATGCCATAACAAATCCCCACCCTCCTAGTCCCACTGACTAGCACCCGGTCCATATCCCTCCAGTCCTCTCCTCTCCATGTAACTATCCAGTCTTTCCTTAAATGTAACCAATGATCCCGCCTCAACCACGTCTGCCGGAAGCTCATTTCACATCCCTACCACCCTATGCGTAAAGAAATTTCCCCTCATGTTCCCCTTATAATTTTCCTCCTTCAATTTTAAACCATGCCCTCTAGTTTGAATCTCCCCACTCTTAATTGGAAAAAGCCTATCCACTCTGTCTGTCCCTTTTAAAATCTTAAACACTTCTATCGAGTCCCCCCTCAATCTTCTACGCTCCAGAGAAAAAAGCCCTAGTCTGCACAACCTTTCCCTGTAACTCAAACCTTGAAATCCTGTCAACATTCTCGTGAACCTTCTCTGCACTCTCTCTATTTTGTTTATATCTTTCCTATAATTTGGTGACCAAAACTGTACACACTACTCCAAATTTGGCCTCACCAATGCCTTGTACAATTTCATCATAATCTCCCTACTCTTGAATTCAATACTCTGATTTATGAAGGCCAACATTCCAAATGCCTTCTTCACCACACCATCTACCTGAGTATCAGCCTTGAGGGTACTATTTACCATAACTCCTAAATCCCTTTGTTGCTCTGCACTCCTCAATTGTCTACCATTCAATGTATATGACCTATTTAAATTTGCCTTTCCAAAATGTAGCACCTCACATTTATCTGTATTAAATTCCATCAGCCATTTTTCAGCCCACACCTCCAGCCTTCCTAAATCACCTTTTAATCTACGGTAATCTTCCTCACTGTCCACAACACCACCAATCTTTGTGTCATCCGCAAACTTGCTTATCCAATTCTCCACCCCTACTTCCAGATCGTTAATATATATAACAAACAATAGTGGACCCAGGACCGATCCCTGAGAAACTCCACTAGTCACCGGCCTCCAATTGGACAAACAATTTTCTACCACTACGCTCTGACACCTCCCATCCAACCATTGCTGAATCCATTTCACTACCTCCTTATTTATACCTAATGTCTCCACCATTTTTCCTAACCTCCTGTGGGGAACTTTGTCAAAAGCTTTCTTCTTTGGCTTGGCTTCGCGGACAAAGATTTATGGAGGGGTAATGTCCACGTCAGCTGCAGGCTCGTTTGTGGCTGACAAGTCCGATGCGGGACTTTACTAAAGTCTAAATAGACAACATCCACAGCTTTACCTTCATCAACATTTTTTGTAACCCCCTCGAAAAACTCAATCAGGTTTGTCAAGCATGATCGACCCCTGACAAAACCATGCTGATTACTCCCTATAAATCCCTGTACCTTCAAATACTTGTAAATACCATCCCTCAGAACACTTTCCATCAACTTGCCCACCACAGACGTCAGACTCACTGGCCTATAATTCCCAGGTTTACATTTGGACCCCTTCTTAAACAGCGGAACCACATGCGCCACCCTCCAATCCATTGGCATTACCCCTGTGGCCAGTGACATCCTAAATATCTCTGTTAATGGCCCCACTATCTGTCCACAAGCCTCCCTGAGTGTCCTTGGGAATATTTTGTCCGGTCCGGAGATTTATCCACCTTTATCTTTTTCAACACAGCCATCACTACCTCCTCGGTTATCCTTATATGCTTCATGACCTTCCCACTATTTTTCTTTACTTCAACTGGTTCAATATTTTTTTCCGTAGTGAATACCGAGGCAAAGAAATCATTCAAAATTTCCCCCATTTCCTCTGACTTCTCACTCAGCCTACCCTCACTATCTACAAGGGGTCCAATTTTATCCCTCACTAATCTTTTACTTTTAATGTACCCATAGAAACCCTTTCTTAAACTTTGTGAAATCTGCATTATTCATTGGCATCGCTTCACTTTTATTTGTGTTGATCTTGTATCCTGATACTTTTCCATATTCCTGCAATTTCTTATGTAATTCTTTTATTGATAATTCTGGTTCTGTTAAGTATACTATGATGTCATCTGCAAATAGACTGATTTTATAATCTTTCTCTTTTATTTTTATCCTTCTTATTTTATTTTTTGTTCTTTTCAGTTCTGCCAAGGGTTCGATAGCTAATGCGAACAGTGAGGGAGATAGTGGACATCCCTGCCTAGTTGACCTGCTTAATTTAAATTGGTTTGACATATATCTATTTACTGTCACCTTCTCCAATGGTCCCTTATATAATGCTTTAATCCAATTAATATATTTCTCTGGTACGTTGAACCTCTGTAGTACTTTGAATAAATAATTCCATTCTACTCTGTCAAAGGCTTTCTCTGCATCTAAGGCAAACGCCACTGTTGACATCTTGTTTCCTTGTACTGCATGGACTAAGTTAATGAACTTACAGATTGTCCATTGTTCGTCTCTTCTTAATAAATCCAGTTTGATCTAGTTTTACTATTTTTGGTACACAGTCGGCCAATCTGTTTGCTAATAGTTTTGCTATTATCTTATAATCCGAATTAAGTAGAGATATTGGTCTATACGATGCTGGTGTTAGTGGATCTTTCCTCGTCTTTGGTATTACTGTAATTATTGCTGTTTTGCATGAATCTGGCATGTTTTGTGTTTCTTCAATTTGGTTCATTACTTCCAGGAGAGGAGGAATTAACAAGTCTTTAAATGTTTTATTGAATGCTATTGGAAGTCCGTCCTCTCCCGGCATTTTATTGTTCGGTAGTTTTTTAATATATCCTGTATTTCCTCTATTTCAAATTATTTTTTCAATTTGTTTTGCTCCTCTTCTTGCAATTTTGGTAGTTCAATTTTAGCTAGAAACTCATCTATTTTGTCTTCTTTCCCTTCGTTCTCAGTTCAATATAATTGCTTGTAGAATTCCTTGAAGTTTTCAGTGATCTCTGTTGGGTTATATGTAATTTGTTTGTCCTTTTTCCTTGATGCAAATACCATTCATTTAGTTTGTTCTGTTTTAAGCTACCAAGCTAGTATTTTGTGCATTTTTTCTCCTAGCTCATAATACTTTTGCTTTGTTTTCATTATGTTCTTCTCCACCTTATACGTTTGTAATGTTTCGTATTTTATTTTTTGTCCGCCAATTCTCTTCTTTTTGTTGCTAGTTCTTTTTCTGTACTTGCTATTTCCCTTTCCAGTTGTTCTATTTCCCAATTGTAGTCCTTCTTCCTTTTAGTTACATAACTTATTATCTGCCCTCTGATGAAGGCTTTCATTGCATCCCATAATATAAATTTATCTTTCATTGATTCCGTATTTATTTCAAAGTATATTTTAATTTGGCACTCAATAAATTCTCCAAAATCCTTTCTTTTAAGTAGCATGGATTTTCATCTCCATCTATACCTTCTCAGGGTGAGTGATCTGATAACAATCTAGCTTTATAGTCCATTTTCATAACTCTCCCTTGGATGTGGGCTGACAACAGGAACAGGTCAATCCTTGAGTATGTTTTATGTCAACTCGAATAATATGAGTATTCCTTCCCCTTTGGGTGTTGTCTCCTCCATATATCCAAAAGTTGCATTTTGCTATTTTATTCTTTCTGCTAGTCTTTTTTCCAGTTTTATCCATCTTTGAGTCCAAATTAAGGTTAAAGTCCCCTCCTATCAGTATATTCCCCTGCGTATCTACAATCTTCAAAAATATATCTTGCATAAATTTTTGATCCTCTTCATTAGGTGCATATATATTGACCAAATTCCAAAATTCTGAATATATCTGACACTTTATAATTACATACCTCCCTGCTGGAGGGGTATATCCGATTATTAAAACAATTTGTAATTTCAAATGATTTGTCAAACAAATTTCTTGAAGCAAACAAGAAAATGCAGCCCATGGAATATCAAACATATTCAAGAAATTACAGGCATTTGAATCTTGAGCAAACAATGAGAAGCTGGAGGGACTCAAAAGGCTAGGCAGCATCCACGAGGAATCAATGTTTTGGGTCGGGAACCTTTTTCAAGACTAGGTGGTATTGGGAGATAGGAAGGCTTAGGGAAGGGCCAGTAGGATACTGAACATGTGAATGTGGGAGAGTTGGAGAGGAAGACAGGACGGAGAGTTGTGGTGAAGACTGTGAGAGATGAGTAAAACTAATATGAAAATATGAAAGATGAAGAAAACTAGTATGGATCTATGTGTAATGAATAAACCCAGTATGAATAGGATAAGGATAGATAATAGAATGTAGGAAGTAGAGTTAGTCTGAATAAGATAAGGGTCTTTTAGCCTTTTAGACAGAATTAGCAAGTTCTGCATATAAGAAGTTAGTAAGCCCTGAGAGTCCCTGAGAGTCGGAAAGGTGTGAATAAGGACAATGACATGATGGGACGCCGACAGGATACCCCCGGTCCTCCAAGTTCACAGAAACAGCACATAGGCAGACAGCATTGCCTAATGCCAAACTCATCCAGGAGGCAGAAGAATGTAAGGGGGAGGGTACTTCTATACTGAAATAAACTGTATAAAAGTTGGGTGAGCCCCAGTGTATGTGTGTATTCCCAGGGTAAGGGGAAGCACCCAACTTTGCATTGTTGTATAATAAATGTTCTTTGTTCTCAATTTTTGTCTCGAACAAATTCTGTGAAGGTACTTCTGTTTCTCACAAGACCATTGGAAAAGAGGGTGGTGAGTGGAAAGGTTGAACTGAAATGGGCTAGAAGGATGAGAAGAGGTAAAGGACAGATGTAAACTGTAAAGCCAGATCAGTGTGGGGGTTACGTGAAACTGTAAAATGGCATTGGGTGTAGGCTGTGCTTCCAGGTTACATTTGGACACATCCTGGCAATGGATGAGAACAGACAGGGCTCTACGGTAAAGTGAAGAGGAATTAAAGTGGCTGGCTAGAGGGTTCCAGCTGGCATTAGAGGATAGATGTGGATGTTCAAAGTGTTCATTCAATTGGCTTTTGCTCTCCACAATGCAGAAGAGGCCACATAGAGGACTGAATAGCATAGACGAGGTTGAAGGTAGAGGCAAAACCTTGTCTACCAATTTCAGACAAGAACTTCAGTGAGGGCATCACATTGCCATCAGCTCCTTGAAATCTTAAAGGAAGCTGATTAACTCAGAAATAACAAAGGCACGGGAAAACAATAATCTTGGGATATTACAATTTTTGATCTTTAGTGCATTGTTATGCATCAGATGTATAAGAATTTATTACCATGAACATGTCATAAAATTCATTGTCTGTGGCAACATTGTAGGTGCAAAATTTCTCTAAATTATATTTTTAAAAAACAAATAAATTAGTAAAAAAAAACAAGAGAAAGTGAGGTAGTGTCTATGGGTCATTGCTAATTGGCAAATTTGACACCAAATTCTACGATCAAAATCTCAAAGTGGAAATGCAGGTCTTCCTGATCACCAAGTGAAGAGAGGTAAAACACAGGATTCTGTTAACAGCATGGTTAAGTGAAAAAACACACAAATGCTGGTGAAACTCAGCAGGTCAAACAGTACCTTTATGTAGCAATGGTAAAGATACATCGCCAATGTTTCAGGCTTGAGCCCTTATTCAAAGGGTAGGGAAACATGAGGAATGTCCGAAAAGAAAAGGGGCAAGGGAGGAAAGGGCGGTGGCAAGGGTGGGAGATGATGGGGAGGGGTGGAACACCTCAGGAAGGGGAGAGGAGTCGAGGCTAGGGGAGAGAGAAAGGAAGTAGGAGTTGGAACAACTAGTTAAAGTGGGGTGGAGGAAAAGGCAAGCTGATTAGTGGAATGCAGAAAACTCAATGTTCGTGCCCTGGGGTTGGAGAGTGTCCAGATGAAAAATTAGGTGTTGTTCCTCCAGTCTGCAGGTGATCAGGGTGGTGCAGTGTGAAAGGCCATGGATGGACATGTACTAAGCTTGAGAGGAACAACACCTTATTTTTCTTCTGAGCACCTTCCATCCCCAGGGCATAAACATTGAGTTCTCTGCATTCCACTAATCAGCTTGCCTTCTTCCCCCCACCCCCATCCCCCCCTTAACTAGTTATTCCAATTCCTACTTCCTTTCTCTCTCCACCTAGCCTAGACTCCTTCCCCCCCCTTCCTGTGGTCCTCCACCCCCCTCCACCTATCATCTCTCACCCTCACCACGCCACACCCCCTCCCCTCTTTTGTTCGGACATCTCTCATGTTTCCCCACCCCTTGAGGAAGGGCTCAAGCTTGAAACGTTGGTGATGTATCTTTACCTTTGATACATAAAGGCACTGTTTGACCTGCTGAATTTCTCCAGTATTTGTATGTTTTTTCACCAAGTGATGAAAGGTGAGCTACATGTTTTCAGGAGGAAAGGGTGACCACAGTTATTCAAGTACAGCACCAGCAACTTTTATATCTTTTGGAACATATGGAAACAGCCTGATCGTAAAGCTGATAAGGTTTATTACCATTTTGTGCCCATTGAATTAAGGAGAATTATTAAATGCCTTCGAGTATTGTGCACCCGATGAAAAATTTCACTACCTTTGCTTTCTCTATTGTAATATCTTTTATATTTCAGGAATGGAGTCCAATGTCTCCATGGAGACCTTTTTTATTAAAGTACTTCTTCAGACTTGCTTCCATTTTCGTTCTATGGTTCTGATGAGGCCACTGCAAAACTCAAGGACTTTTAATAGTGGGAAAAAAAAGCAAATGTAAAGGCAGATATTCTCCGTCCTTACATCGCTTCACTTGCCTTCATAAAAGCTGTGAGGGCTGATTCTGCAAGTGAACTCCGATCCATCTGAAGGGTACCCTCATAAAGGCAATGCCACTGAACATGTCTGCAAAGAGGAGGCTGCTGATGTCGCGATGACGCCATCTGCCCGCTACTCAGGAGCATGATTTTAAAAATCCCATCTGTGTACTTTGCAGTGAACCTGCCAAGAGTCCAGGTATGTTTATATCAATGCGCTAAGATAAAGCGCTCTTACCTGCTCTTCAGTCACCATTTCTCATATAGGCCACTTTCCCTTCTCTGCACGTATGTTTGGCATTACAGCAATGGGCAGCGCTACTGCAACATTCACCCCACCTCCCTCAGTTCTGGAAGATGGCTAACGACGCTGCTTGGAAATAAAGGCAATGCTGGATCAGCTTCATAGGCCTTCTCCATAAAAGATAAATTCACCTTTTTTTTCCATTGAATCTGCTTTAATATGCAGTTGTACCATAAAAAAGGGCTACAAACTCTAGCACAGGTTGGGAAGAAGGTGCTTAAAGTTTGGGAGGTGGTGTATTTCTAGCACTAATTATGATAGCCTTGTCAGTGTTGCCTGTCATGACTGAGACACTGGAGACTTTATGTGATTGTTACAAAAGATCTTCAACACAAGGAGGTCTTCTAGAGAATCTATTGCTCCACTCCTGACAATCAGTGATAAACAGAATATAGAACCATACAGGTCCTTTGAGTTGCATGTCTGCGCTGAACACGATGCTCAATTTAAACTAAATATTTGCTGCTTATATAAGATGCATATCCTTGAATTCCCTGCAAAATGATGCCTTTATCATGAGTTCTTTAAACACTACTATTGTTTCAGTTTCACCACCACTCTATGTATAAAACAAACTTGCCACTCTCTTAAACCTCTCCCAACCACTTCTCCACCATCTTAAATTCATGACCTCGCCCAAACAGTTCTTCCAAGTGAAGCAACATTTCACTGTGAATTTTAAGGAGTCACCGACAGCCGTCAATGCTGCCTTCTCTACTTAGAGGAGACTAGATATGGACTGGGAGATCACTTCGTTGACCACCTTCACTCTGTCTGCTACAAAAGTAAGGACCTCTTAGTGGCCAACCATTTTAATCCACATTGACGTGACTGCCTATGGTCTCGTGTATTGCCAAGATGAGGCCACCCACAAATTGGAGGAACAAAGCTTATATTACATCTATGCAATCTCCAACCAGACAGCATTAATATCCCTTTCTCAAAGTTCTTTTAACCTCCTCCCCATCTCTTTCCCTCATCCTTCGTGCAGCTCCCCTCCCCCTTCCTTCACCCTCTGCCTTCTAAACTTCTTTCTCTTCCACCTGCCTATCTGTGTTCACTCTTTACCTCTTATCTGTTAGCCTGTGCTCTTCCTCTCTACCTTTTTATTCAGGCATCTGCCTGATATTCCACATTCCTGAAAGGCTCAGGCCCGAAACATGGGCAGCTTTTTACTTCCTATGAACGCTGTATGACCTGCTGTGTTTCTCCAGCTCGTTTGTGTATTGTCCTCACTCAGCCATTCTTAAATTGGGCCCTGGAGCCACAGCACATTTAAGTAAAAGCCTTGATGAAAGGCTTGAGCATGAAACATTGGTGATGTATTTTCACCTTTGCTATATAAAGGCACTGTATGATCTGCTGAGTTTCTCTAGCATTTGTGTTTTTTCACTTAACCACGGTGTCAACGGAATTCTGTGTTTTACCCCTAAGTAGGAGAGATGTATGGAATAAACCAAAACTTGACTGCTTCAAGGGGAAGGCAGCCCATAAACTTTGAGCAGAGTCCTGGGGAAGGTGGGGGGAGGGAGTATAGCCAAAAAAAGGCTAAGAATGGCTGCCTGAGGCCCCCACCATCTGAAGGATTCTTTGGTTACCATAAATATGCTTCCTTTATCATTCGACTCAATTTGGAAGCTTAATAGCTTGAATACACCAGAGATTCTCTTATCTTGGAAGCTAACCTGGCTCAGGCCTGGTCAATACTCTAAGGGGAGCTGCCCAGGGACACGAGGTGCTGTTGGTTTTTTTGTGAAGGACACTGAACAACTCTCTGGCTGCTTTACAGTAGACAAAAGTTAAATATTTTCATACATTTTGCATTCTATAAAGTAGCATTATGTGACAATAATGGAACCTTTACTTTTACCTCACATCATCCAACAATGCTTTCTATTTTTTCAAAGAGGTAGACAACTAGAAAAGATTAACTACAGATTCAATGGGAATAACTGTACTGACAATAACCACACCAGCAGTGCGAGTATAAGACAGCTTTAATAAACTAGTATGTACACTAAGAGGTCTTGTCTCTCTGCAAGACCAACCTGGAAGGCTAGACTGTAGTTCTGGACTGCTTTATAGACAAGGTCACTGGGATGACCCCTGGTGACCTAGTGGTGTAATTACATATTACCACAAGAATTACCCACATATCTTTAATGTTTTAAGTGCAGATGGATAACCTTTTCATAATCACATATTTTCAATGGGAACAAATCCCAAATGACACATACTCAGAATATTCAAATTATCAACAGGTTTTAAGCACAAAACAGCAGGCATGCAAAGCAGACACCTTTGTTGCTGCTGAGATAATGTTACCCTGAATATACAAGTAGGCCAAGTATCAAGTGACAGAACAAGCATGACTTAAACTGCGCATCAAGTTGACATTTTCAGTACTGAAAATAACAGAAGATAAAATGCAAAGGTTAGAACTGGTAATGACAGAAATAGGGAAAAGAGTAGAGAATGTGGAAGAGCGGGAAACAGCTGTAGAAATGGAAGTAAATGACTTCAGAGAAAAATTGGAAGAAAGTGACAAAAAAAATTAAAGAGACGCAAGAGTTGTTATCTCAGAAAATTGATATGTTGGAAAATATAGTAGACGAAACAACATAAAAGTAGTGGGCCTGAAGGAGGGTGAAGAAAGCACAGACATGAAGGAATTTATAAAAGAATGGATCCCAATGGTCCTAGGAATGACAGAAATACAGGAAGAAATGGAAATAGAAAGGGCTCACAGAGCACTAGCTCCGAAACCGCAGACACATCAAAAGCCAAGATCCATTTTAGTAACATTTTTGAGATATACGACAAAAGAAAACATACTGGAACTGGCAAGGAATAAAGTTAGAGAAGACAATAAACCATTGGAATGCAAGGGTCAAAAAATATTTTTTTACCCAGACATAAGTTTTGAACTCTTAAGAGGAGGAAGGAGTTTAATACAACGAAAATGATTTTATGGAAAAAAGGTTACAAATTCATGTTAAGACATCCAGCTGTGCTTAAAATATTTATACCCGGGCAGCAAAACAGACTGTTCTCGGATCCAGATGAAGCGCTAGAATTCGCAGAACGTTTGCAGGACAGAAGAAGAAATAAGAATGAAGAACGGCGATAAAGTATATATAAAGATGTAAAAACAATGTATATGTAAAGAACTAAAGAGGGAAAACAGAAAGGAAGGAAGGAAGTAAGGATGGAAAAAAAGAGAGAGAGAGCTTTGTTATATGTGTTTTTTAAAAAGTGTTTTATGGGGAGGGCTGGGGGGGGAAAGGGAAGAACCGTCATTGCAAAATCAGTTGGCGCTGCGAGCAAGATCGCAATCCAAATGAAAAGGGGAGATGTGGTTGCCCGGCAAGGGATAAGGGGAAACTCAGAGAGGGAGGGAACTTTTGGGGTTAAGGTATTAGTAGGTGTGGGATACTTTATGTTTTAAATGTGTTGTCATAAATGAAGTTTAATAAGAGAAAACTAAGAGATGAAAATGGGGAAAAGAGGGATGGAGGTGGCGAAGAGGTGGAAAAGAAATATAAGCAAGATATAAGATGGCCATGTTGAACTATATGACTATAAACATTAATGGAATACATAATCAAATTAAAAGTAAGAGGCTACTAAATTTATTGAAGAAGGAAAAAAATAGATATAGCATTTGTGCAGGAAACACATCTAACTGAAGCAGAATATAGCAAATTAAAGAGAGACTGGGTAGGACACGTAGCGGCACCATCTTACAATTCAAAAGCTAGAGGTGTAGCCAAACTATTTAACAAAAATGTACCAATTAAAATAGAGGAGGAAATATTAGAACCGGTAGGGAGGTATGTAATGATAAAATGTAGATATATTCAGAATTTTGGAATTTGCTCAATATTTATGCGCCTAACGAGGAGGATCAAAAGTTTATGCAGGATTTATTTTTGAAGATTGCAGACACACAAGGAAATATATTGATAGGAGGAGATTTTAACCTTAATTTGGATCCAATGTTAGATAAAACTGGACAAAAGACAAGTAATAAGAATAAAATAGCCAAATTTATGGTTAAATCAATGCAGCAAATGAAACTTATGGATATATGAAGGAGGCAGCACCCAAGAGAGAAGGAATATTCATATTATTCGAGTAAGCACAAAACATAGTCAAGGATTGATGTTTTTGTTGTCAGCCCATATGCAAAGGAGAGTTAGAAAAACAGAGTATAAAGCTAGACTACTATCAGCTCATTCACCCTTATTATTAGCAATAGAACTGGAGGACATCCCACCAAGAACATATAGATGGAGATTAAACTCCATGCTACTTAAAAGGCAGGAATTTAGGGAGTTTATTGAACACCAAATTAAAACATATTTTGAAATAAACACAGGATCAGTGAAAGATAAATTTATATTATGGGACCCAATGAAAGCCTTCAATAGAGGGCAGATAATGTTACGTAACTAAGATGAAAAAGGATTACAATTGGGAAACAGAGCAGTTGGAAAGGGAGATAGTAAGTACAGAAAAGGAATTAGTATAAAGGGATGATATAACAAAAAGGAGAGAATTGGCGGACAAAAAAATAAAATACGAAACATTGCAAACATATAAGGTGGAGAAGAACATAATGAAAACAAAGCAAAGGTATTACGAACTGGGAGAAAAAAACGCATAAAATATTAGCCTGGCAACTTAAAACAGAACAAGCTAAAAGAATGGTATTGGCATCAAGGAAAAAGGACAAACAAATTACATATAACCAAACAGAGATTAATGAAAATTTTAAGGAATTTTATGAACAATTATATCAAACTGAGAACGAGGCAAAATATGACAAAATAGAGGAATTTTTAGCTAAAATTGAACTACCAAAATTGCAAGAACAGGAACAAAACAAACTTATAAAACCATTTGAAATAGAGGAAGTACAAGATATATGAAAAAAGCTGCTGAACAATAAAACACCAGGAGAGGATGGATTTCCAATAGAATATTATAAAACATTTAAAGAGTTATTAATTCCTCCTCTCCTGGAAGTAATGAACCAGGTAGAAGAAACATAAAACTTGCCAGATTCATGTAAGACAGCAATAATTACAGTAATACCAAAGATAGGGAAGGATCCATTAACACCAGCATCATATAGACAAATATCTCTACTTAACTCAGATTATAATATAATAGCGAAATTATTAGCAAACAGATTAGCCGATTGTGTACCAAAAATAGTAAAACAAGATCAAACTGGATTTATTATGAAAAGACGAACAGCGGACAAATGTCTGTAAATTTATTAATCTAATACATGCAGTTCAAGGAAATAAAAAACCAGTAGTGGCTGTTGCTTTAGACGCAGAAAATGCTTTTGACAGAGTAGAGTGGAACAACTTATTTAAAGTATTTCAGAAGTTCAGTCTACCAGAAAAATATATAAATTGGATTAAAGCATTGTATAATGGACCATAGGCAAAAGTAGCAGTAAATAGATATGTATCAAATCAATTTAAATTAAGTAGGTCAACTAGCCAGGGATGTCCATTATCCCCCTCATTGTTTGCATTAGCAATGGAACCTTTGGCAGAACTGATAAGAATAGAAAATAAAATAAAAGGGATAAAAATAAAGGAGTATAAAATTAGCTTATTTACAGATGACATTATAGTATACTTAACAGAACCGAGATATCAATAAAAGAATTACATAAGAAATTGAAGGAATATGGAGAAATATCGGGGTACAAGATCAACGCAAATAAAAGTGAAGTGATACCAATGAGTAACGCAGATTATACAGAATTTAAAAAAGAATCTCCATTTAAATGACAAGCACAAGCAATCCAATACCTAGGGATCAGGTTAGATAATAACTTAAGACACTTGTACAAACTAAGTTATCAGGCACTAATAAAGAAATTGCAGGAAGACTTAGAACATTGGAAAGAACTGCCGTTAACATTGATAGGGAGAGTGAGCTACATTAAAATGAACGTGTTCCCAAGGATACAATACTTATTTCAAACATTACCAATTCCCTAACAGAAATTTTTTTTAATGAACTAAAGAGAACAATAAGGAAATTCTTGTGGAAAGGGAAGAAACCAAGGGTAGTGTTAGATAAATTAACAGAGAGATATAATCAAGGTGGTTTGCAGTTACCAAATTTTAGAAATTATTATAGAGCTGCCCAATTAAGGTATTTATCAGATTTTGACCAGACAAGGGAAAAACCAGACTGGACTAAGATAGAACTAGATAAAATAGGCGAGAAGGTACCAGAACATATACTTTATAAGTGGGATGAAAAACTGGTGCAATATAAAAGCTCACCAGTATTACATAATTTACTTAATACATGGAAGATCATCCACTTAGAAAGAAAAAAAACAAATTACCAAATACCAAAATTATTTTTGATGCAAAATTCGCTAATTTCTTTTACAATAGATAGCCTTTCCTTCAGAGAATGGGAGAGAAAAGGAATCAAAAGAATAGAAAATTGTTTTTTGGGAAATAATTTATTAACATTTGAACTTTTGAAGTATAAATATGGAATGACTCATGATACAATGTTTGCATATCATCAATTGAAAGCTTATTTAAAGGATAAATTGGGAAACAGCTTGAGATTACCTGAAGGAAGCAGCTTTAAATATGTGATTACAGACACAATGATAATTAAAAGATTTATAAACAACATTTACATTAAGCTTCAAGATAAGAAGAATGATGAAATAAACTATAAACCTAAGCTGAAGTGGGAAGAGGATCTAAACATAAAGATAAAAAATGAAGTATGGGAAAAGTTATATTCTGGAACTATGAATAATACAATAAACACAAGGTTACGCATGATAAAGTATAATTGGTTTCCTCAAAAATTAAAAAAATGGGACTCAACATTATCAGATAGATGTTTTCGCTGTGGGAAGGAAATGGGAACAACATTGCATGCAACTTGGACATGTGCAAAGGTGAATACGTTTTGGAAAGAACTAAATCAGATACTAAATAAAATTAAAAAAAATAGCATACCAAAAAAACCAGAGATATTTCTTTTAAAGAACATAAGTAGTAAAGAATTAGGCTTCAAATTGGATAAAGCACAAAAAAAATTCATTATGATAGCCTTAGCAGTAGCAAAAAATATATATAATGTCAACTTGGAAAATGGAAGAGAACATGAGTATACAGCAATGGTACATGGAAATGAATAAATGTTTTCCATTGGAAAAAATAACATATAATTTACAAAATAAAGTCACAATGTTTGAACAAATTTGGGAACCATACATGGAACATATCAGAGAGAGCATGCCTAGGACCTCCATCCCCTAAAATGAAAATGATAAGACAAAACGACTAGATTCAGTGTGTAATAAATAGATGACGCATTTTTCCTTGTTTATTTTCCTTTGTGTGAAGATATTATTTTATGGTTTTATTGCATTGTATATGTTGAATATCAATGGGTTTTGGGGGGGTGGGTAGAGGGGAGGGAGGGAAAAGGGGGAAAAAAGGGAGAAAAGGTCACTGTGTAAATTTAATGAGAAACGTTTGTACATATTTTGGTTGACATGATTCACAGTGTGAAAAATTAAAAATTATTTAAAAATTTTTTTTTTAAAGATGACATTTTCAGTGATGTATTATGTCTAGAGTCCTTCTGCTGCCAGACATGGAGGGGCTGAGGCCAGAAGGGACGCTCCTCAAATAACAGATGGAGAAGTAGAGGGGTCACAGTGGTGGTTAAGGTGCTGCGTGCCAAATAGAGGACAAATGTGATAATGTACAGGAATGGAATGTTTGACTATTACATTATGATCTGAAAAGACTTTGTACAGTTTTCCTTGCACATGGGTTTAAAGTTTATTTTAGGAAAAATACTTAATATAGATGCCCATTTAATGCCTTTCCTGATCTTATGATGAGGGTTTGTATGAGGACTAATTAACATGAGCACTAATTTTCTACCTCTTCATAGTTTACTGCAGGTCAAGCAGCATCAGTGAAATAAAAATGGTCCAAGCTCACAGCTCAGAATCAGGATTTATTGTTAAGAACATGTCACGGAATTCATTGTTTTGCAGCAGCGTCACAGTGGAAATATTGCTATAAGATTGCTACAGCTCTCTGAAAATGGCAACAAATCTATTGAGTGGTGAACGCAGCATACGGGATGCTTTCCTTTAAAAGTCAGGACTTCAAAGAGTTGACACCCTATGACATTCATTCATTCAGGTGCTTTGCCATTTAGCATGGACGATCACGCCTCTCCATCTGTCACGATCTCTGACCCTCCCAATTGTAGTTGTTGCCTCTTCTCCTTCGGTGAAGGCTCCATCTTTGAGCTGAGCCCATGATTGGTGTTGAGTTCATGATTTTACAAGGGAAAAATACTGAAGTGGTTTCCCATTGCCTTCTTTTGTTGCAATGTCCATACTGGATGGGTAACCCTGACCATTGATCAGCAGATTCATCTGCCCAGTGTTTTTAGTTTTACAACTATAAATTCCAATTTATAGAATCTGTTTGTAGAAACCATCCACCGTCTGCAATCCATGGCTTCATGTGACCCTGATTGGGAGCCTAAACAGGTACTACACCTTGCCCAAGGTGATCTGTAGACTATCGGGTGGAAGGAGCATCTTACACTTCCTTTTGCTGAGCAATTGCGTGGCACTGACACCAAACCCTATGACACAACTGTACAAAATTGTCTCCAATATGACTGCGGTGGAGTGGAGGCAATTGCCCATCTCTTTGCAGAATGCAGATTTGTGAAGAGTGTGTGGAGAATGATGTAGTCCTTGTCATGGTTTATCTTCAGCAGTAGCATGAAAGAGGACTTTCTGGTTTACGGGCTGCTCCCAGGGACACACACAGAATCAGACATCCAGAGATGTAGGAAGACCATCAACTGGAAAGACATCCTTCGGTCTGTCAGAAACCTGTTGGTTTTCCAGCACAAAGATGTCGGTGTGAGAATGCTGCCAACTGGCACATTTCAAGCTACAGGACTAATTGCTGAGGATCGCACTGAGGCATGGCACAGCCAATGTAAGGCTGCTGTGGGGAATGACCACAGTCTAAAGTCATTCCATTTCCAGGCACTAAGACCAATGGGAAGCCCCTCAAATAACAAAGGTGGGAGTAATGGCAAAGTGCCACAGTGGTGACAATGTTGCTAAATGGAAAGTAATGTATAGTGATGTATGGATATGAAACTAAGAGTGCGAATAAACTTTGAATGGTTTTCTTTTAGCAAATAATTTATTGTGAATAAAGTCGATTTTGGATTTAAAAAGTGTTCAAGTTACACTGAATATTGGGTGCAGTTCTGGTTGCCACAATGGAGGAAGTATGTCATTGTGCTGGATAGATTTTTTACGGGTATATTATTTATAAATATGTCTTTAAAAGAGATAGATTGTGGGGGTTTAGTGTAGGTTACTTCACATACTTACAAAACACACCTCATTTAAAAATGCCAGAGCTTTTCTCAAGCCAGACATCCAGGCTCTGAGTGCATTTGCAAAGACAATGAAACTGCTTTGGAAGAAATTTTAAAAAGCAGGTGCAAATGAAATTGACCAGGGTCAAAGTGCTGATAAGATATATCAAGGATTGAGTTTTTGAGCCACGGGGAGGTGTTCTGGTTTTTACAAGCAGCGAGAGAGAAAAGAAACAAACAGGATTTCAGAGAGAGAGAGAGAGAGAGAGAGAGAGAGAGAGAGAGAGAGATCAGTTCTACAGTAGCTTTTGGAAGCTGCTACATGGCATTTTAAAGATGGGTTGTGAGTTCTGAGTTCAGCCTGTTGAAACCCCTTGTTGTCCTTACGAAAGGAAATGGCTGGCTAGAGTGTTTCTCCTGAAATAAGGGAACCAAGAGGAACTCTATGATGACCTGGAAGAAGAGGTTATCATTTGGAAAACCCATGATGGGGCAAGTTTCTTTGGCAAGACATTGAAGTGACTGATCATAGGAAATCAATTCGTATGTGTCCAATGAGCAACAAATCTCTCTCTCTCTGAAACCAACAAGAACCTTATTGAGTGCTAAGCATTTACCTTTAAGCACCAGAGCTTGGTGAAAATTCATAAATATTGAAATCTGTGCACAGTATAAGATTTGCCTGATACTGGTGAACTTGGAGAAAGAAGAAGTGAATGATTGGACTATTAAAGCAAAGAACTTTCCTAAACATATACATACATACACATGCACTTAGAATTAGAAGGGGGTTAAGTTCATAGTAATAAGTTAAAGTTTGATCCTGTTTTTATATTTAAAGAAAATTTAAAGCAACTTTTGTTTAAGCAACAATTTGTCTTGCTGAATATCTATTGCTGCTGGGTTTTGGGTTCCTTTGGATTCATAACAGATTATTGAAGAGTCACCATGATGTTTCTTAGATTGGAGACTTTAGTTGCAGGGGAGAGATTGTATTGCAGAGGGAGTGTTTTCCTTGGACTTATCAAAGCTGAGGTGTGTCCTGAAAGAATAAAAAATTAGATAAAATAGACAGTGAAAATCATATTCCCTCCAATGTTTGGGGTATCTAAAGATGTAAGTTTAAGAGGTAGAAGTTTTAAAGGAGATTTTATTATATATCTGGTATGGGCTGCCAGGAAATGGTGGAAGAATCAGGTACACATTTGAGACATTTAAATCATCAAAGGGAAAATGGGATTAGTGTCGATGGACAAAAAGTCAACATGAATAAGTTGGGGTCAAGGACCTGTTTCTGTGCTGTATGACAATAATTCTGCCAGCACACTTAAAATGATGGTATATTTCTTTTCTGCTGTCTGCCTTTACTTAGAGGAAGCTCCCATGTATTTAAAAAAAAATCTATACTGTTGATTTCCACGGTTCTTCATTGGCCTTTTTGCAGCCAGACAACCACTTGATGATCCGGGTGTTCCTCTCCATGATGGATTTTTCAGAAGAGCTTCATTGACTAGGTCATTGAGTTAACCATATGGAAGTCGTAATGTAGCTGTTTAAAACTTTGGCAAGGCTATATTGTCAATGATACACAAAATTTCCTTTAGTCTACTATAAGGCAGACAAAGATTTGCTATCAGCAGAAATTGCCTGGTGCCTCTTGACAGTTAGAGAAAGAGAAGCAAAAAAGAGTTCCCCAGAATCACTGAGTGTCCATGGATTCACCTCCAACACTCCTGCAACCTCCTTCAGTCCAAACCATGAGCAACCTGAGCTCCAAATCTAAACATGAGTAGGAAGTCTCTGGTACCCTTGGCACGCTCTCACCTCCCAGTTCCTGGTACCCCTTCAGCCAATCTTGAACCAGTCTCCAGTAGTCCGCAGCTTGGTGTGAATCCCTTGACTGCAGTTGTCAGCAGCCAGCAGCCTGCATGGTTTCCTTGCTCCCAGTCACCAAAGTTTCACCACTAGTGTGTTACCATCATCTCCATAACATTGACAATATAGCCTTGCCAAAGTTTTAAACAGCTACATCACGACTTCCATATGGTTAACTCAATGACCTAGTCAATGAAGCTCTTCTGAAAAATCCGTCATTGAGAGGAACACCCGGATCATCAAGTGGTTGTATGGCTGCAAAAAGGCCAATGAAGAACCGTGGAAATCAACAGTATAGATTTTTTTTTAAATACATGGGAGCTTCCTCTAAGTAAAGGCAGACAACAGAAAGGAAATATACCACCATTTTAAATGTGCTGGCAGAATTATTGTCATACAGCACAGAAACAAGTCCTTGACCCCAACTTATTCATGTGTGCAAACTTACTTTGCACACACATTATTTATTGTTGAATATTTAAAAAATGAGAAAAAAAACCTGGCACCTTCCAGTGGAAACTCTGCGTGCAGCTCCGAGAAGAATCATCACATATTCCCATTCAGAACTATTACAACTCGAACCCACAGCCACGGTAAAATTTTAATTAGAACATTGTTACATCTTGCAATCGTCAGGAATGGCAAACTCCAACAGACCGCAGGAGATTCAAGCAGACGACGCATGGGTCATTTAAAGACCACGGGTGGATCAAACAGCTGGTGCACGAGTCATTTAAAGACCACAGGCAATTCGAACAGCTGACACACGTGCCACTTAAACACCAAGGGAGATTCACCAGCCAGCATACAGACCATTTAAAGTCTGTGGACGACTCAAACAGACAATGCTATGGTGATTTAAAGCAGACCCGAGCATGTGGATGCAGAGGGGAGTTACAGGTCTAACTAAGACACCAGGCCCTGAGGTGTCTTCTCCCTACCATCCTCCTGGCCAACAGATAATCTCTGGAAAATAAACTCTATGAACTCAGAGCCTGCAGAGGTACACAGGGATTGCTGAGTAAAACTAATATGAAAATATGAGAGATGAAGAAAGTTAGTATGGATATATGTGTAATGAATAAAGTCAGTATGGATAGGATAAGGGTAGATAATAGAATGTAGGAAGTAAAGTTAGTCTGAATAAGATAAGGGTCTTCTAGCCTTAGTAATAGTAATTAGACAGAATTAGCAAGTTCTATAAGAGTTAGTAAGCCCTGAGGGTTGGGAAGGTGTGAATAAGGACAAAGGCAGGTGAATAAGGACAATGACATGATGGGACACAGACAGGATACCCCCGGTCCTCCAAGTTCACAGACACAGCACGTAGGCAGACAGGATTGCCTAATGCCAAACTCATCCAGGAGGCAGAAGAATGTAAGGGGGAGGGTACTTCTATACTGAAATAAACTGTATAAAAGTTGGGTGAGCCCCAGTGTATGTGTGTATTCCCAGGGTAAGGGGAAGCACCCAACTTTGCATTGTATAATAAATGTTCTTTGTTCTCAATTTTTGTCTCGAGCAATTTCTGTGAAGGTACTTCTGTTTCTCACACAGTGTGATGTGCTTCACCAAGAAATGACTGAATAAGGGCATTATGGACACAGCGCTGCAGCCTGATGGCTTCATCCTCTACCTGCAGACTGGACACTGGCATTATGAAAAACCTGCTCCCCTGACCTGGAACATCTGGCAATCAAGTGCCACCCATTCTATTTGCAGAGGGAATTCACCGCCTTCATCCTGGTCACAGCGTACCCTTGCCTAACATCAGGCTAGTACAGGAGGGAATGACCATTGGAGATCAGTAGCCACATGACAGCATACCCTGATGCCTTCCCAATCATTGCAGGGGATTTCATCCAGTCTAACTTGAGGAAGTCTCTTAACTATCACTTTCAGGTTTCCTGTGAAAGAGGTGCCAATGCAGTTGAGCACTGCTACAACACCATGAAGAACATATACTGAACCATCCCACTGTAAAGGATTTGTGTTCACCTTTAAAGCTAAAACCTTTTCTTAGTAAAGTTAGTTTGTGGCTGGATTCAGGGTCACACACAGGTCACAGCATATTTACAGATGCACCACTGAACCCAGAGAGAGAGAGTACATTTTGGAATTGAAGATAAAATCCTAATGGAACTAAAATGATTCTTAACTGATTCAAGAACAACAGAGTGTTTGCTTCTTTAAAAGCTGATGTACCAAGTACTCAAGAAGAACTGCTGAAGGAGGCCACAGGTTTTGCTTGTGGTTATCAGACTTTCCGGAGACATAAACCCACTTAAACCTCTTGGACAGAGATGAGGTCAGATATTTTTTGTGGGATGAAGTGATAATTTGAAAAGGTTCATGGCTTTTTAGAAAAAAGAAACTGAAACAGTAGTGGTGTTTTGTAATACAATTTTGAGAAAGGATTTTAATGAAGAAATCAGACATTTTGGGTCAGTTGGAAGAAACTGTACCAGGATTGCTTTCTTTGTCAAGGAGTAGTTTCAAAATCCTTTGAAAAGGATTTGTGTTCTTCTTATTAAAAGAAGGAACCACCAATAGACAATAGACAATAGACAATAGGAGCTGGAGTAGGCCATTTGGCCCGTCGGGCCAGCACCGCCATTTTAGATCATGGCTGATCATTACCATCAGTACCCCTTTCCAGCCTTATCCCCATAACCCTTAACTCCGTTACCCACAAGAGTCTTATCTAACTCTCTTTTGAACATAGTCAGCGAATCCGCCTCTACCACCCTCTGTGGCAGGGCATTCCACAGATTTACACTTCTCTGGGTAAAAAAATGCTTTCTCATCTCCGTCCGAAAGGGCCTACCCTGTATTCTTAAACTATGCCCTCTAGTCCTCGTCTCCCCCATCATTGGGAACAAGTAATCAGACTTCACCTTGTCTATCCCCCTGATGATTTTGTATACCTCAATCATGTCCCCCCTCATCCTTCTAAACTCCAATGGATACAAGTCCAGTTTTTCTAGCCTTGCTGCATATGACAACCCTGCCATCCCTGGAACTAACCTTGTAAATCTGCGCTGCACATCCTCTATAGCTAGTATGTCCTTCCTCAAGTTTGGAGACCAGAGCTGGACGCAATACTCCAGGTGGGGTCTCACCAGGGCCCTGTATAACTGCAGAAGGGCGTCTCTGTTCCTATACTCCAATCCCCTCTTTATGAAAGCCCACATTCCATTTGCCTTCTTCACAGCTTTCTGAACCTGCATGCTAGCCTTCAATGACCGGTGAACGAGTACACCCAGATCCATTTGCACTTCCCCACTCCCTAGCTTGTCTCCATTGGTACCAGTGGTATTTTAAAAGAAAATAGGCATTCTGACTGTTCTTAAAGAGAGGTAGCCTCATTTTTGTCCAGAGGAATGGTCTCTTTTGAAAGAAGTTTGAAATCATTGTGAAAGATACAGATGCTGTAACTTCTAAGGAAAATAAGAGGAAGTTTGTGCAAAAATCACTCGTATGGAGGATTGAAGAATTTTATTCGTATGAAGGAACATTGTTTTGAAAACAACTCTACAAAAGGAATTGGTGAGCTTTAAAGAAGTCTGATAATTTTATGTTTCAAATACTTCATTATTGCTTTGAGCAACAATTTAAAGAAATCTGATGCTTCAGCCTTGCTTCATAATGACCTCTGTACCACAATTTTAAAAAAAGAGCCGCAAGTTCAAGAAGATGTTTGAAACTGGACTTTAAAATTGACTTTTTCAAAATCCAGCTTAAACTGTAATAGTTTGGGATCTAATCACACACACACACACTTTCGCATAATGCGGTTTCAGATAGACACAAGTTTAAAGATAAGTAAGAAAATGATATGCTATTAATAGATTAATAAAAACTATTATTTTGAATTTACCATTGGTGAATTTTCCTTTGCTGTTCTTTTGTTAGTACGAATAAGATTTTATTAGAGTTCATAATACTACGACCTCAATTTGACAAGTTTGATTACATGGCTGTATCTCTACTGCTCTACTGTCCTCGGGCCAGTACTGCGCGCACTGCACTCCACCTAAAAGCTCCTTTGCGCAGGCCCGAGGACAGGTCCACGTCCTCCCCCTCCACGTCCTCCCCCTCCACGTCCTCCCCCTCCACGTCCTCCCCCTCCACGTCCTCCCCCTCCACGTCCTCCCCCTCCACGTCCTCCCCCTCCACGTCCTCCCCCTCCACGTCCTCCCCCTCCACGTCCCCCTCCACGTCCTCCCCCTCCACGTCCTCCCCCTCCACGTCCTCCCCCTCAAAAGATGCTCACAAACTCAAGCTAGCATGCTGGAACATCAGAACCATGCTAGACAAGGCTGACAGCCACCGACCTGAACGTCGGTCTGCCCTCATTGCACATGAACTCCTCAGACTTGACATCAACATAGCCGCTCTCAGTGAAGTCCGCCTGGCAGATGTAGGCAGCCTCCAAGAACGCGGCGCGGGCTACACACTCTACTGGTCTGGCAAGCCTTCGGATGAACGACGCCTATCTGGTGTAGGCTTCATGGTCAAGAGCTTCATTGCCTCCAAACTCGAAAACCTTCCGACAGGCCTCTCGGACTGAATCCATGCGACTCCCCCTTCAAAACAAGCATCGCATCACCCTCATCAGTGTCTATGCTCCAACCCTCCAGGCGGAACCAGCAGAAAAGGACAAGTTCTACACCGACCTGCGTAACCTCATCCAATGCACCCCTACAGCCGACAAGGTTGTCATCCTGGGCGACTTCAACGCTCGTGTCGGCAAAGACTCAGAAACATGGCCAGGAAACCTGGGCAAGCGTGGCGTCGGCAAGTGCAACGACAATGGGCGCCTCCTGTTGGAGCTCTGTGCAGAACAGCGGCTTGTCATTACAAACACCCTTTTTCAGCAGAGGGACAGCCTTAAGACTACCTGGATGCATCCCCGATCCAAACACTGGCACCTCCTGGACTACATCCTGGTGCGAGAAAGTGACAAACGAGATGTGCTCCACACCAGGGTCATGCCTAGCGCGGAAGCTCAACCTTCACTTCAAGCCAAAGCCCAGGAACAGTAAAGCCCCCAGAAAGAGGTTCAATGTTGGAAACCTGCAGTCAGACGAAGCAAGAGGAAACTTCCAGTCAAACCTCAAAGCAAAGCTCGACGATGCAACCCGCCTCACGGACCCGTCCCCTGAAACCCTCTGGGATCAGTTGAAGACTACCATACTGCAATCCACTGAAGAGGTACTGGGCTTCTCCTCCAGGAAAAACAAGGACTGGTTTGATGAAAACAGCCAGGAAATCCAGGAGCTGCTGGCAAAGAAGCGAGCTGCCCACCAGGCTCACCTTACAAAGCCGTCCTGTCCAGAGAAGAAACAAGCCTTCTGTCGCGCATGCAGCCATCTTCAGCGCAAACTCCGGGAGATCCAAAATGAGTGGTGGACTAGCCTCACCAAACGAACCCAGCTCAGCGCGGACATTGGCGACTTCAGGGGTTTCTACGAGGCTCTAAAGGCTGTGTACAGCCCCTCACCCCAAGTCCAAAGCCCGCTGCGCAGCTCAGACGGCAAAGTCCTCCTCAGCGACAAGATCTCCATCCTCAACCGATGGTCAGAACACTTCCAATCTCTTTTCAGTGCCAACCGCTCAGTCCAAGATTCCGCCCTGCTCCAGCTCCCTCAACAGCCCCTAAGGCTAGAGCTGGATGAGGTCCTCACATTGGATGAGACATATAAGGCAATCGAACAACTGAAAAGTGGCAAAGCAGCAGGTATGGATGGAATCCCCCCCAGAGGTCTGGAAGGCTGGCGGCAAAACTCTGCATGCCAAACTGCATGAGTTTTTCAAGCTTTGTTGGGACCAAGGAAAACTGCCTCAGGATCTTCGTGATGCCATCATCATCACCCTGTACAAAAACAAAGGCGAGAAATCAGACTGCTCAAGCTACAGGGGAATCACGCTGCTCTCCATTGCAGGCAAAATCTTCGCTAGGATTCTACTAAATAGAATAATACCTAGTGTCGCCGAGAATATTCTCCTAGAATCACAGTGCAGCTTTCGCGCAAACAGAGGAACTACTGACATGGTCTTTGCCCTCAGACAGCTCCAAGAAAAGTGCAGAGAACAAAACAAAGGACTCTACATCACCTTTGTTGACCTCACCAAAGCCTTCGACACCGTGAGCAGGAAAGGGCTTTGGCAAATACTAGAGCGCATCGGATGTCCCCCAAAGTTCCTCAACATGATTATCCAACTGCACGAAAACCAACAAGGTCGGGTCAGATACAGCAATGAGCTCTCTGAACCCTTCTCCATTAACAATGGCGTGAAGAAAGGCTGTGTTCTCGCACCAACCCTCTTTTCAATTTTCTTCAGCATGATGCTGAACCAAGCCATGAAAGACCCCAACAATGAAGACGCTGTTTACATCCGGTACCGCACAGATGGCAGTCTCTTCAATCTGAGGCGCCTGCAAGCTCACACCAAGACACAAGAGAAACTTATCCGTGAACTACTCTTTGCAGACGATGCCGCTTTAGTTGCCAATTCAGAGCCAGCTCTTCAGCGCTTGACGTCCTGCTTTGCGGAAACTGCCAAAATGTTTGGCCTGGAAGTCAGCCTGAAGAAAACTGAGGTCCTCCATCAGCCAGCTCCCCACCATGACTACCAGCCCCCCCACATCTCCATCAGGCACACAAAACTCAAAACGGTCAACCAGTTTACCTATCTCGGCTGCACCATTTCATCAGATGCAAGGATCGACAATGAGATAGACAACAGACTCGCCAAGGCAAATAGCGCCTTTGGAAGACTACACAAAAGAGTCTGGAAAAACAACCAACTGAAAAACCTCACAAAGATAAGCGTATACAGAGCCGTTGTCATACCCACACTCCTGTTCGGCTCCGAATCATGGGTCCTCTACCGGCATCACCTACGGCTCCTAGAACGCTTCCACCAGTGTTGTCTCCGCTCCATCCTCAACATCCATTGGAGCGCTTTCATCCCTAACATCGAAGTACTCGAGATGGCAGAGGTCGACAGCATCGAGTCCACGCTGCTGAAGATCCAGCTGCGCTGGGTGGGTCACGTCTCCAGAATGGAGGACCATCGCCTTCCCAAGATCGTGTTATATGGCGAGCTCTCCACTGGCCACCGTGACAGAGGTGCACCAAAGAAAAGGTACAAGGACTGCCTAAAGAAATCTCTTGGTGCCTGCCACATTGACCACCGCCAGTGGGCTGATATCGCCTCAAACTGTGCATCTTGGCGCCTCACAGTTTGGCGGGCAGCAACCTCCTTTGAAGAAGACCGCAGAGCCCACCTCACTGACAAAAGGCAAAGGAGGAAAAACCCAACACCCAACCCCAACCAACCAATTTTCCCCTGCAGCCGCTGCAACCGTGTCTGCCTGTCCCGCATCGGACTTGTCAGCCACAAACGAGCCTGCAGCTGACGTGGACTTTTACCCCCTCCATAAATCTTCGTCCGCGAAGCCAAGCCAAAGAAAATCTCTACTGCTGTACAAACAGACACTGAGGACTACAGCAGCAGTGGTGAAGATGGTGAACATATGGTCAAGAGAGGTGGGAGATCGTCTTCCAGACTGGACCACATTGAATGATTTATCTTTGGACTTGAATGAATATGACCCTGTTGTCACTGACTTTACCAAGTCCTGCGTGAATGTGTGTGGCCCATGTGCACATATCAGGAGTGACCCATCAAGAAGTCATGGATGAATCAAAGCATTTGACATCCTGCAAGGTCGATGGCAATTAAGGTCAGTGATTCAGATTTCCACAGGAAAGTCCAGGTACAACCTATGGAAAGCTATCACAGCAGCAAAGAAGCAATTCTGAGGGAAGCTAGAGACAGTCAGATACTCGCCAGATTTGGCAGGGATTGCAGGCCTACAAGACAAGGCCAAAGACCATAAAGGGCTGCGATTCTTCATCACCCAATGAGCTGAACACCTTCTATGTTTGCTTTGAAAAGGAGAACTCAACCGTGCCATTGAGAATTCCTGCAGAAGTTGATGACCCTGTGATACCTGCCTCTGAGGCCAACATCAGAATGTCCTTCAGGATGTCAGGCCCTGATGGGAGTTCCTGTCAGGGCACTGAAAATCTGTGCAAACAACTCGCTAGAATGCACACAGACATTTTCAATCTCTCATTGCTGCAGTCGGAGGTTCCCATCGGTTTCAAAAGGTCATCAATCAAAAGGTGGCCAAGGAGAGCAGGGAGATCTGCCTCAATGATTTCTTTGATTTCTCTTGATTTCTAATTAAATATTGACTTATCTAGTATCTCATATTCATTCTGTATTTTTCTATCTGATGATGCTTTATAATAATTTAATTTGTATTGTTAGTAGTATATCTTGCATACCTGAGTAACTCGTGTCCTTCATTAATGATCTTAATCTCAAAAGGTTCCTTCTATCTGAACTATGATTTCAAATTAATCCAGGTTTTTGCTGTGCTGAATTGTATTATACATGTTCCAGGTTCCATGAGGTGATTCACATTATGTGGAAAAGCTTTTGAACCCCTATATTTGAGTTGCTGGACAATGGGAATTTGCACAAGATATTTATTGTGGGAAACTCTTGTTGGAGATGGTTGACGCTTTCTCAATGAGAATGCAGATTGGCATGGGACCTGCAGTTTTCCTCCAGCATTTTTTTGTATTAACCACAACTGCAGCATCTGCCAACTTTTTTGTTTTATCTGTGGCTCGTTCAGATCCCATCTCTTGATAATATTGATTCTGAAAATATATTTTATTTGCAAATTCCAGTAAGTAAATTACAATAACAAGATGTCATTTTTACCAGTGATAAAGAGAAACATGAAGCTATTTATAAATTAGATTGAAGAAAGCTTTAAGCAACAAAAGCGAGATAGGTTTACAATGGCTCATTCTCAAGACCACATTTCAGATGTTAAATCAATTCTGGGGAATTATCTGCAGTTTACTTACTTTAGATAAATATCCAATGCCAAATACTGAAATGTATACTTATAATACAAGGCATTGCAAATATAAGGTCTCATTCTATTGATAATCGACTTCAGGACAACACCTCACAGAAGTCATTGTAAAGCCTCTAAAAAAGCTCATCGTTTCAAATAAGGGTAGCTCAGGAAATTCTTTTGGTAACAAGCCACCACTTAAATGGTCCCAAAACATCACCAAGGTGATTGCGCACTGTCCAAAGTGTACCTGAAAACCTGGATTAATTTGAAATCATAGTTCAGATAGAAGGAACCTTTTGAGATTAAGATCATTCATGAAGGACACGAGTTACTCAGGTATGCAAGATATACTACTAACAATACAAATTAAATTATTATAAAGCATCATCAGATAGAAAAATACAGAATGAATATGAGATACTAGATAAGTAAATACTCACACATGCAATTAGTCCTAAGAAAGTGATGTTACAACAGTGCAGTTAGATGTTGGTGCTGGAGTACTTTAGGGTAGTGCAGGGAGTACTGCCCACTAGGATTACACAACAGATATAAAGGGAGTATGTTGCATGCTTAAAAGATGCATTTGCTAAGAGTGTGTGGAGAAGGATGCAAGGGTCTTTGTCTCGGTTCATCCTCAGCACCAGTGTGATAGAGGACACTCTGATTTACAGGCTGTTCGCAGGGACACACACATCCACAGAACTGCTGGAAGATCATCAATTCGGTAAAAGACGCATTTTGGTCTGCCCTGTTGGAAACTTGTTGGTTTTTCAGTACATGGAGATGTCAGTGAGGGAATGCTGCCAAGTATATATTCCAGGCTACAGGAGTGCATGCTGAGGGAGGCACTGAAGCTTGGCACAACTATGCACTGTGGGGAAAGACCACAGTCTAGAATCTTTCTCTCAGCAGGCATTGAGGGGCTGGGATGGAGGGGAAGACCCTCAAACAACAGAGTGGGGAGTAATGACAAGGAGCTGCAGTGATGGCAATTGTGTAAATAGAATTGAATGTAACAATATCCAGTGATGGAAATGTATGGATACGAAATAAAGGGTGGGAAGAGACTTCGAATGGTTTATTTTTGTAAATAATTTATTGTGAATAATGTCTATTTTTGGTTAAAAAAAAGCTCTGATCAATTGAAAAACAAAACAATGGATGTTGAATGTAACAGAAAATGCTGGAAATGTTCAGGCAACCCTATCTATAGAGGCAGGAAAAATGTTTCAAATCATCACCTTTCAAAGTGACAGAATTAGAAATCAAAGATTCACTACTCTATAGTAGAGAGAGTGGAGAGCACCAAGTTCCTTGGAATTCACTTAACTAGTGACCTATCTATTCATTTGTCAGGAAGGCACACAGCAACGGCACTTCCTGAGAAACCTGAAGTGGGCAAGGCCAGCCACCATTACGACAACCTTCTATCGAAAGCATTCTGGTTGGCTGCATCACAGTGTGGTATAGTGGCTGCAGAGAAATGGATCAGAAGTCAATCCATAGGACCTTAAGAGTGGCAGAGAGGATCAATGGAATCCTCCTCATCTCCCCATCAATGTGGTCTACCAGGATCACTATCTGAAGAGGATGCGAAAAAATTATTGAGGACCCCTTCCTCCTTGCACACAACATTCAGCTGCTCCCATCGGGGTAAAGATACAGGAGTGTCAGAGCCAGCACCACCAGGCTGAGGAACAGCTTCTTCCCACAGGCAGTGAGAACGCTGAACGACCAAAGGAACTGCTCACACTAACCATCCGAGACTCTCATTTGTATAAAATAATGTTTATTTATTTATTTGTACAGATGAAATACTTGTCCTGCATATGTACTGTTTGTGTGGGTGTTATGTCTGGTTGTGTGCTTTGCACTGAGGTCCGGAGAATACGTTTCAGCGGCTTGTACTTGTACAATCAGTTGACAATAAACTTGACTTGAGATACTTTATGTTGGCACAGATGTATAGAGAGCAAAGCGAATGTCTGTGATAGGATGGGGAACAAGAGGGGTTTGATAGCACAGTGTTTGTGTTTGCAGAGAGAACATGATTGTCTTTGCCAGGACTCTAGCTTCAGTGTTTGGACAATTCACATCCTTAGCCTAGTAGTTTTCAAAGTACTGTACTGAGAGATTTTCTTTTCCCCCACCTTCTCAACCAGAGCTTTCCAGATTCCAACTCCAGGAGATTCCACCCTCAGCAACAGCTTGATGAAAGATGCACTTTGGTTAGTCCGATTCCTGCTGGTCGATCCCCCATCCCAACTATTCTCCCCCCCCTTCCCCATTCCCTGCTGATTTCCTCCCTGATCCCTGCAGGACTCTTTCCCCCCGCCCCCCCCCTGCCATCCCATCCTTCTATTTTCTTTCCCTCCCCAATCCACACTGATTTCCCCCTCCCCCACCAATCCTTGCAAGCATTCCCCCACATCCCCATGTTTATCACCCCATCCCCACTGTTCTTCCCCTCCTGATCCCCGCTGCTCTCCACCCCTCAATCCCTGCTGGTCTTGTTCCCCCCCCCCAATCCTTGCTGGTCTCTACTTTCCCAATCCCTGCTGGTCTCACCCTCTCCAATCCCTGCTGGTCTTGCCACATGAAGTACATCACTGGTCCAATTACATTACATCCTTGAACAGTCTGCACCTATTATTCACAACTTGGGAGAAAGCCAGCATTGCAAGATCTGCATAATAGTTCCTTCATCATGTCTAACTTTTTGAAAAAAATAATTTGTAATTAAAAACTGTGTTACTGGAGACCATGATAATGAAAAGCAATTATTCAAAATCAAAAACAATTCGTTCCTTGTTTCAGTTATGTGCTTGCAGAAACATATTGAACCAGAACAGAGATTTCTAAAATGGCATTTGTATGCTAAATAAGACTATTTTGTAAAGTTGACGCAGAACTACAAATAGTATTAAAGTACTGTTAAATAATTGTTGACAAGAGGCAGTTATCAAGGTGAACATTTGACACATCGAACTCTCTGAACCACGGGTGTAATTTTTGCAATTAGAAGGAGTTCAATTCCCGGAGACAAATTGATACCCAGCTGTTCCACTCATACAGAGATGGTAGGTTCTTACAAACATATCAGCAAAATGTAAAGAAGCAAAACCTAAAGGAAAAAGCAAAACAAAAATTGGGAGACATTATCTGGAATTTAGAGCTAGAATATTTGGGAGTGAAATGAGGAATGTTTTTAAAAAAATACACACAAATGTGATGGACACCTGGAATTCACTCATGAAAAGATGCCAGGCGTGCTGAAGTTCAACTGATATTCTCAGTCCTGCAATGTTGGCTGGATGTTGGATACTAGTGTTTGGGGAAATGCAGCAATAGCTGAAATGAACTGAGATACAGAGCAAACCAGATATCACAGAATGCTGGAGCACGTTGACCAGGAAAAACAGCATCTCCCTTTCAATTTTATTTTTGATACCTCACCTAGATTGATTTTTCTGACTTGGAGCTGTGTATATAGGCAAGCCTTATCTAAGTTCTGCAGATGAATGAAACGCAGAAATCTGCAGATGCTGTGACTGTTGTAAAAACACACAGTAAATGCAAAAGGAACTCAGCCGATCTTGCAGCGTCATTGGAAGGAAAGATATATTACCTTCGTTTCAAGCCTGAACCCTTTTTCAAGGTATAAGCAAAGAGCAGGCAGGCTGTTCGAACAGCCATTGTTCTGAAAAAGAGGCACAGATGGATCAACACATTAGCCCCATTCAATTAATTTACTGGATGTAAGGTGAAATATTTCCCTTTGTCAGTGTTCGGCCTGATCCAACTCATGTACTTGTCTAACTTTCTTATGAACAATTATCTCTACATTTATTGTTTCCTCAGGCCACTCACTCCATGTACCCCTCAGGTACCTTTACAATCTTTCCTCTCTCACCTTAAATGTACACCTTGTTTTAATTCCACCGACTCTGGGAACAGGGCTGTGAGAATTTAAGCCCCTCATGATTTTATAAATTTCCACTAAGTACCCCCTTAGCCTCCTACTTTCCAGGAAAGGAAGGTCCTAACCTTTCCAGCTTCTCCTTATAATTCAACATGCTGAGGAATATGGCAGGGAAAGGAAACATTTTAAATATTATTGTGCAGTGAAGCTCTAAAGGTTGTCATACCCGAAGGGTGATAGTGGGACGAGCTCCCACTGCTACGTGAATCTCAAGCAGCCTCTGACAACCCAGCGGAGCTGTTCTCACTGATAGGAGAAGGGGCAAATTTGGGCCACTGGTGCCTTGAAATCAGTTGCTCCAGGCAGTTGGGACTCATCTAGGAGAAGGAAAACTCCAATTTCAAATCTCCGCTGCCTTGTGGCTATACTTGCTCACAAGAAAGGTTTTGGGAGTCTGGTGCGCTGTCGGTCAGAAGCAAACACACAAAACCAAAAGACTGTACCACAGGCCTTATTCGACATAAACCTCCACAGAGCCAGCTGTGAGATTGTGCTGTTGCAAGCTCTGAGAGTGACTTCGAAAGGACCGGCTCAGGCTTATATCCCGGAGGGTGATTGACACCCTACCAGGTGGGGCTTGGTCCATTCAGGTCGGCTGATTGACAGCCGGCCAGGTGTTGTCTTGTCCCCATGCTCTTCTGCAGGTACAGAGGTTGCTCCCTGCAGTAGACCAGTGGTGTACCACCACAGAGAGTAAACCCCGAGGAAAAACTGGGAGTCGGAGTCCCAAAGGCGGCTGACTGCTGTACTCAGCACCGGCATAGCAACTCCTGGCACCAAACTGTATCGACTTTTGTCATTCCTTTGGACCTGTCATTAGCATGGGGTGGGGTTCCCCCACTGCATGGGCAACAGACAGATCACCATATCAACTCTGTCCTGGTTTGCACCCTGGAGAGGCCAGTCCAGCTTCACATGCCCTACACGTGCAGCAACTGCGACAGAGCTTGCCATTGCAGAATCAGCCTCAATAGCCACAGTTGACCCTGCTGAACAAACCAGAAACTACCAGAGGCACAGAACCCATGGTCGTCCACGACCATCGAAGGCCACAAATAAAAAATGTGGAATGAGAAAGAGTTAGTTAATTTCTATAATGGCTGTCTACAATCAGAACAGCAGTCAAAAGATTGAAGCGATTTAATTCAATGTGGTTGGTATCCTTAACAACATATCATCTGGTATGAGAGACAGACACTGATTGTTAACTGTCAAATCTTTTTAATGTGATTTCTCTATCTACAGTGGTTTTCAGTTGAAGAACTAATACATTGTTATTAACAAATGCTTTTACTTTCAAAAACAAAGGAAATATATCCCAATCGGAAGTTAAAAAATCTACAGGAAACGTGGCCATTGGGAGGCCATCAGCTCGCGAGCAGCCAAGGGGTCTTTCAACCCTATGGTGCTAGTGTTGGTTTCTAGTCAAAATATTGGTGGCACAGGTTTTTGGGGTTTTTTTAAAAAATAAATATAATTACAACTGTGCTTTATGTATTAAAAAAATTAGTTTAACTTGTAATTTAGGTAATTTTCTGTAATGTTTTAAGTCTAAAGTCTAAATTGTGTTTAGTCTAGAGTGTCTTGCTGTGTTTTACCCTAATGGTGCATCAGTTTCCAAGAGTGTGTTTTCTTTTTAAACTGTTGCTCATTATAACTACCGCAGCTTTAAGAAATGATGATAAGCTTCGAATTTGTATCAATTCCCTTGACTTCAGGTAACAGTCTTGGCTTCGTTTTTGTCACAGTTGTCCAGGGAGCTGCAATGCCCACCCAGATAGCAGGACACGGCACTGAGTCAGCTGTGCCAGTGTGTTTAGACAGCTTCACCACCCACATTTCTCTTGTTGAGTGTCTAGTCTTTTGTGTTTGTTGATTGTGTTTGTGTCTTCTTTTACTAATTGGTGTACAGCACTTTTGGAGCAAAATTCTGTTGTATTTAAAATGTGGTATATAAATAAATATTCAATTTCATTCCATTCAATTAAGGATCAATTAAGCATATGCTCAAGTTCTCCCTGCTGACATCAGGAAAGGGATATAGGTAGCATAAGACTCACACCACAAAGTTATGAACAGCTGCTACCCCTTCTCCATCAGACTCCTCAACTACAAACTCAATCAGGGACTCATTTCAGGGCTCTTAGCACATTATTTATTATTGATTATTTATTTTCTGCATTGCACCATTTGTTTGTACTGCCTTCTTACATTTCTCACATGTATACATATCTTTTCTGGAGTATTTTTTTTTCAGGGAGCCAAGAAGAACATGGGTCAGATGCAGGAAGATGAGTTGAATGGGGAGGAGTGGGTGATCAGAGGAGAAAGATTGCCAGTGCTAGAATTTCCTGTGTGTCTCAAGTGAAGGGAATCTCCCTGTTCCAGTCCAGAAACTCAAGTAAAAACACAGAAGTGCGGGAGAAACTCGGCAGGTTTTGTAGCATCCATAGGAGGTAAAGAGATATAACTGACGTTTCGGGCCTTTTTTAAGGTCTAATGTAAAAGCAGGAAGTCGTCTGAATTAAAAGGCTGGGGAAAGGGAAGAATGGGGAGGAGGAGGAGGAGAGGCCAACGAACAAAAAGTGTTAATTGGATATGACGGGAGGACGGGAGAAGGGAAAGGTGAGAATTGATTGAGAAAGGGGAAGGCTCTGTCAAAGGAAACAGGTGGAAACTGAAAGAGGAAAGGAGACATGGAGAAAGATGGGGGCTAATGGGAAGTGGAGGTCATTGTTAATGCCATCTGGTTGGAGGGGGCTCAGATGGAATGCGAGTATTGTTCCTCCAATTTGCGGGTATCCCCCAGTCCGGCAATGCATAAGACCATGTGGGCAAGGGAATGGGGCAGGTCATTGAAATGGGTGGCCACTGGGAGATCCCCACTATTGTGGCAGACAGAGCTGAGATGCTTAACAAAGTGATCTCCTCTGCAGAGACTGGACGCAGACTGCTTTGTTGATCATCTCAGCTCTATCCGTCTCCTCAATCCTTCTGCTTATGAAGCCAAACGCACTAAATGTTTTCTTCACTATCCTATCTCCTTGACTCGCTACTTTGAGAATTTATGGATTTGCACTCCAGGCATCTCTTTACATCAATGGCTCCAGGAGCATCTTGCCACTTACTCTGCATGTACTATCTCAACTTGCATTCCTCACACTTGTCGACTGCCACCCAACTTTCCAGCAAATTCATGGCTCACTGTATCCTTGGAAAACCTTCTTTTCTATCTGTGACTCCAGTGGTAATGTCACCTCCAAACTTGCTCCCAGTTGAATCTCTCTCTTCCAGGAGCTCCTATGAAGCAGCTGGTTTTGAGTGTGTACAGATCTACACTGATTAACTAATTCCAATGACGATTAACCAAAATCTAAAATCTATAATTAACCTATAGTTAGCTAATCTGCTAGTGCAACTCCTGCAATCTCAGTCGACTATTTCCAACAGGAAAGCTTCAGGTATGGACAGTCTCAGAACCATTTCATGACCTGGGGAACATCTACACTTAAAAAGAACAGTTCCTTGCTCAGATGAAAGCAAATGGGAAATTTCTGTGGTCTGGGTCTTCTGTGATCCAGTAACTTCACGAATGAAGGTCCATCAATCTTGCCATCCCAGGAATCAGTTGTATAAAATTATAAATAGAATAGATAAGATAGAGGTATGGGAGTTTTTTTTTCCTACTAGGAGGTGAGACCAGAGCTAGGGTTCATAGCCTCAAGATTCAGGATAATAGATTAAGGACAGAGATGAAATGGAACAGCTTTTCCCAGACAGTAGTGAATCGATGGAATTCTCTGCTCTTGGAAGCCTAGATGTTTGTGTAGTAGGGGAATTAAGGGACATGGGGGAAAAGGCAGGTTGGTGGAGATGAGTCTTTCTTCAGATCAGCCATGATCTCATTGATTGGCAGAGCAGGCTCAATGGGCCGAATAGTCTAATCCTGTTTCCTACTTTTTTTTAATGTTCTTATAATCTTTGTTACACTCCTTATCTAAGGAAACATGTTCCTACCATGGAAGGATACCAAAGTTACATGTAAAGTTTAGATAGGGCCTCACCAATGTTCTATACAGCTGCAGCATAATATCCTTGCTCCTTCTATTCAAATCCTTTTACAATGAAGGACAATTTTTTATTGGTTTTCCTTACTGCTTGCTGCACCCAAACACTTGTTTTCAATGATATTCAAGGACACCCAGGTTTGTTGCACTTCCTCTTTACACAATCAAATTGAACAACATTTCACTTTATCCATGTTACATTGCATCTACCCGATACACAAGTACAATGTGCAGAGGCCCTGAAATTCTGCAGCCAAACAGGTACATAAGGTATTCCAACTATTAATGCACGAATTAAGTTACCACAATATACCAAGATAGAAAAAAAGACAATAAGTAGAAAAGAATAGATAAATAAATTGAAGGAGCTACACCTAGTTCCAACCAGACAGCATTAACATTGACTTCTCCGGTTTCTGTTGGGCCCCTCTCCTCTTTCCCTGTTCCGCTCTGCCACCACCCCTCACCCTTCCCTCTCCATTCAGAGAGCTTCACCCTCCTCCCATCACCTCAACTTTTTTCTCTTCCGCTTTCCCACCTGTATCCATCCATGATCTCTTTACCTGTTGGCCTACGCTCCTCCCCTGCCCCTTCTTCCTCACTCCACCTCTTTTTTTAAAATTCAGGTGTCTGCCTGCTCTTTGCTTATTCCTTGATGACGAGGGATTCAGACCCGAAACATTGGTTACCGTTTAGTTCCTATAGATTCTGCATGACCTGCTGAGTTCCCTCAGCACTTTTGTGTTTTGCACAGATAAATAAATTCTCACAGTTGCAGTTGATGCAAAAGAAAAAAAATCTGATTTTCCAGTAGTGCAGGCGGATCTTTTAATGGTCCTGTAGTTTATGGTTAGGGTAGTACAGGAAGGTTCAAGATAGCTGTGGGGGGGAAAAAATATTCTTGAACCCAGAGGTGCCAGTCTTCAGGCTTCTGATCCTACTGCCTGTACAGAGCATCGCGAAGAGGTTGTGATCAAGGGACGCGGGTCCCTTCTGATGTTGGCTACCTTCGTGAGGCAGTGTCTCATCTGGATGGACAGCAGCAGGGGAGAGGAGAGGACATGCAAGTGTTTCTTTCTATCTGTTAGGCTTCTGTTGCCTGAATGCAAGAGGTGAAGCTTTGTGCAAAGCATAGCAGATGTGGCTGTCATTAGGGATTAACTGTACATTTAAAGCTTGCAACCTTGTTATGTACATGACAGCATGCAGCTATGATCCCTGATAGAGGTGGTTGTTTAAGGAGGGTGTTGCACTTTCAGCTATGATTGAGTTCAGAAGAGGAGTTGCGGTCAAATGATGCATCACGGATGTTGTACTGATTGGACATCTTCTTGTATTACATTCATTGTGTGGGTATGGATTTCTGATCCCCAGGGCTCTTTCTCCCTCTGCCTTCCAAGCCTGGATGGAGAAAATCAATCCCCTCTCCTCGAAGACTCCTAGTGCAGTGTCCAAAGATCTTGGACCCCACTTCACTGCAAGTTTCACCCCCCCCCCCCCACCCCCGCAACCATTTCCCAGGCCACACTTCCTCCAACCACAGATCCATTCACTTTCTGGGGAGAGGAAGTTGAACAACTTCCTCCATCTGATGCCAGGGAGCAGAGTAATTAGTGCGGGTCGACACTGAGAATCTTCCAGCAAGCATCTCCATTATCACAGAGTGCACATCTCAAACGATAGTGTAGGATGAAAGAAATAGAAACAAACAGGCTACTTGGCCTTCAAATGTTGTTCATAAGTTTATTGCTGATCTTGTACCACTACCAATCCCAATAATATCCAAATTTTCACCACCATCTGGATGAACACATTTCTTTTTGCTGGTTGATCTAAATGGTTAATTTTTAACATTGAGACTGCAACTCCTAGTGCAAGGTAGGGGAAGCACCATTCCTGCATCAGTCCTTGAAGGATTTTGTATCTTCAGCAAGTTCACACTGTCCAAAGAGTGTGTCCACAAAGCACAATACCCTATCCCAGGATCTGACATCCTGATTCCTTGGCTGTGTTCAGGAGGCATGCAAGTCGATTTTGTAAATGAGATTGATCAGTATTTTAGGGTCATAAGGGTCTGGCCGAAAGGAGGAGTGGAGGCCATCGTGGATCAGCCATGGGGCAGGTTTGAAAGTCCTGCTGGCCTACCCAACTAGATCTCTTATCCAGGATCTAGTAATCCCCATAGGCGCCGGGGATTATATATATTTTAAAAAATAAATAAATTTGTGAGTTTCCAAGGCTGTTCCACACTCACTGCCTGTGGAAAGAAGCTGTTTCCCAGCCTGGCAGTCCTGTTTTTTATGCTCCTGTACCTCTTCCTTGAAGGCAGTGATTCAAAGACACTGTAGTCTGAATGGAAAGTGTCCTCAACGATTCTCTGAGCCCTCTTCAAGCACCTTTCCCATAGATATCATTGATAGAGGGAAGTGAGACCCCAGTAATCTGCTCAGTAGATTTAATCACCTCCATAGTGACATCCAATATGATACTTTGCAGCCACCATATTACACTCTGATGCAGCCAGCCAGCCAGGACACTCTCTATTGTGCTCCTATAGAACGTTGTTATGGTGGTGGCTGATAGCCTTGCCCACCTCAACCTCCTAAGGAAGTGTAGGCTTTGCTGCATCTTCCAGACTAATGAGAATGTGTTTTGGGTCCAGGACTGTCATCCTTTAAATGGATACCAAAGAACTTAGTGCTCGCCACTCTCTCTCTATGACAGAGCCATTGATATGTTGTGGGAAATAGTCCTTTGTCCTCCTGAAGACTGCAATCATCTTCTTTGTCTTGTCAACGTTGAGACTCAAGTTGTTGCTCTAGCACCACTGTAGAAGCCTTTTAACCTCCTCTCTGTAAGCCGACTTATCATTGTTGCCATCGTGTCATCCGTGATTCCGTTGAAGCTGAACCTGGTAGCACTCCTGCTCCCATTTTCTTGTGTTAACTTTTTTTCCCAACTGTGTATGAACACAGCAACATAGTATACAAGTAACATCTGAGTCACCTTAGTATGTTCATATCAATGATAGGTCAGAAAGTCGGCCTTACATAAATGACACGTGCAACCCAGAGGACACCTTTCACCACTGGGCTTCTTTGAATGTGGGCAGACTTGACTCATGGGTAAAGGAAATAAACTAGATTGAAACCAAGACTCAATGATATTAACAATCCAATAAAAAAACTGTTTTAAGTTAATGGCTCTAATTTTATTTGCTAATTATAGCACAGTTTATGGTCACACCAGTTAGAATGCAGTATTGTGCAAATAGATTGCAATACAGATTTGATAGAAGATGAACTGCTAAACTCATCTAAGGGGGATTTAACTCCCCTGAAGCATGTTTCCATAAAAGTAAGACCTCCTAGTTCTACACTTTTCAAATGGATGACAATTGTTGCACTCTCCACCTGTTGCCAAATTCACTGGAGGATATAACCAGCATTTTGCTCATTTGTGTCGGATTTCCTGCTTCTGCAGTGATTTACTTCTCACTCTTACTCAGCTATCCCTCATGACTTCGCCAGTCATTTACCTCCAGGCTGAACCTGGACTTTTCAGGTTTCCACTGCACTGACTCGAAACAGTCAGAACCAGAATCAGAATTTATTGTCGTGAACATTGTTTTGCAGCAGGGCAAGTATTAAAGTTATAAATGACAGTTCAAAAATAAACAAATAGTGCAGGCAAATAGGAGAAAGAGAGGCCATCCGTATCTGTGGTTCATTGTCCATTCAGGAATCTGATGGCAGAGAGGAAGAAGTTGTCCTTGTGCCATCTTCAGGCTCCTGATGGTACTGTGAAGAGGATGTGCCCTGGTTAGTGGGGGTCCTGGAGGATAGAGGCTGCTTTCTTAAGGCACCACCAGGGATGCAGTTCTGTGGTCATCTGATGATCCAGTTGAAGAGGGGGAATGCAGAGGCCCAGGGTTTAGAGCTTATTGACCAGCACTGAGGGAATAATGGTGCTGAAAGCTGAGCTGTACTCAATAAAAAGCTGTTGTCCAAGTTACCCAGAGCTGAGTGGAGAGCCAGTGATAACACATCTGCTGTGGAGCGATTGTGATGGTTGGTGAATTGCAGTGGGCCTACATCTTTACTTAGGTACAAATTAATTCTGGCCATGACCAACTTCTCAAAGCACATCAGCACAGTAGATGTGAATGCTACTGGACAATTCCTGCACTTCTTCCAAACCCCAGTGGACAAATGACACTTGGGAGAGAACCATTCCTTAGCACTGCATCCATGAAAGCAAAGGGTTTAATGCAACTTGTGTATCAGCAGCTTCCTGACAGTCACTGGTTACATTTGCAAGTGAACAAGAGGCCTGGAAATAGGACCAGGTCATGAATTAAAACAAACTGCTGGAGGAGCTCAGTGTGCCAGGCAGCTAGAGGACAGAAATGGACTGTTGACATTTGGGCCATCTCACCTCTTGCCTCTCCTCTCTCTGTCCTGATGCAGGATCTCAACCTCACAGATTCTGCCTAGTCTACTGAGTTCATCCAGCAGTTTGGTTTTTTTTTTGCCCTAGACCAGCCATCCTCAACTTTTTTTATTATAAAATTGGCTGTGCCCTCACCTCACGTTTCCCCCCGCCCCCGCCCCCCCAACCCTGCCAATGACTCTGTTCAAAGTATAGAGGGCCCTTTCCCTGTGAAGAGGTCAAACTTTGGTTTCTTCCGTACTTCTCTCCTACCGACTACATTTAAAAAACCATAACACTAAGTTAAGTGAGGTGAAAACAAGGATTTTACTTAAATGTACTAGGGCCCCTGCTGATTTCAGATTTATTGTCAGAAACAGTTCGGTGGGCAGCAAACTCCTTTGAAGAAGACCGCAGAGCCCACCTCACTGACAAAAGACAAAGGAGGAAAAACCCAACACCCAACCCCAACCCACCAATTTTCCCCTGCAACCGCTGCAACCGTGTCTGCCTGTCCCGCATCGGACTTGTCAGCCACAAGCGAGCCTGCAGCTGACGTGGACATTACCCCTCCATAAATCTTCGTCCGCGAAGCCAAGCCAAAGAAGAAGAGACATACATGACATCACCTACAACTCTGAGATTATTTTTCCTGAGGAGAGGCAGAATCACCACTAATTGGTAGTGCAAAATGTACACACGTAAACAAATAATGAAATGTAGACAAACTGACTGTGCAATACAGAAAGGGGAAAAAAAAATCAATAAAGTACACAGGAGACCTTAAATGAGTCTGTGATTGAGTTTGTTGATGAGGAGACTGAAGATAGTGGTGCGAGTCTTGTGTCACTTATACCTCTTTCCTGGTGGCAGCAGCGAGAACAGAACATGTGCTGGGTGGTGTGTGTCCTTGATGGTTGCTGCTGCTCTCTGGCAGCAAGCGCTCCTTGTAGATGTTCTCAGTGGTGGGGAGGGTTTTACCTGTGATGTCCTGGGCTGTGTCCACTACCTTTTGCAGGGCATTATGCTTGGGGGTATTAGTGTCTGCATACCAGACCAGCACACTTTGCACCACACATCAGTAGAAATCTGTCATGCCAAACCTCTGCAAATTCCTGAGGAAGTAGAGGCATGATGCACTTTTTCCATGATGCCATAAGTATGATGAGTCCCAGAAAGATCCTCTGAGGTAGTGATTCCAAAGAACTTTAATTTGCTCGCCCTGTCCATCTCTGATCCCCCAATGATCACTGGATCAGGAGAATGGCTGATTTAGAGTGATAGGGGCCAAGGACCAACAAATGGAACCAGCTCAGATGGAGCTGGGTTGAAGGACATTTCCATGTTGTCCAGCTCTCTCACCACCCACATCTTCCCACAGATGTTGCCTGAAGCAACATGATTTGTGTGTTAGGGCAGTGCGGGATTTCAGTGTCATGGTGTAGTGTTGGTGCCACCTGCTGGTTGGCCAATACAGAATATCCACACACACTGAAGAACCACAAGACTATTTCTCATGTACATCACACACTCAACCTTTGTCAAATATTGGTTCTTGTAAAGGCACAGAAAGAGGAGCCACTAGCCCAGTGCCACCACCAATAAGAAAGAGAAGGTTCAGAGGCACTGAATGGTTGTGGATTTTCCTTCTGCGCTCCAGCAACCTCTGCAGCCACAAGGCTTTCTGTCCATTCCAGCTCCTGGATCTGAAGCCATACTACTGCTTCAGTTGGGAGACGAGGGTGCTCCCAATTCCCTTCTCTCTCATGGGGAAGAAAGTACCTTGGGCAGTCTGTTTGCCCACCAGAGCACCTTGTGGGCGCTGCCAGAGGGATGGATAATGAAACCACACCATGGTATCCTGGGCCAGGATCCCTGCCCTCCTAGAATTAGGTTGACACGGCCAACCACAGTGGCACCCCATTGATGTAGGGATGCAAATTGTTATGGAGTGGGTACTGATGGTGGTTATCTGCGGGGGGCACCGAGGAGCACAACCTGCCAGGCACAGTGACTGGTGCCTTGGTGGGCTATTTAGTCACCATCACGCGCTCCAATTTTAGAGGGATGGTCTTGCCCCTCATGGGGAAGGCAGTCTGGGAAACCATTACCCTTCTGGAGGGATCTGAGTACACAGAGCAGAGAGCTCTCGCTTGAATTTTCAGGACAGAGGGGAAGTTCTGCAACATCAACCTGCTGGTGACTTACGAGACGTGTGTTCTCTGGAGAGAGCATTCCGGGGCGGTGGGGGGGGGGGGGGGGAACCCCGTGTGGGTGAAGCTTCCCATGTACTGGCCATCCCAACCTGGACCAGCCTCCCCTCTGTTCTCCCACCAGAGGTGGCCCCTGATTAATCTATCTTTTGAGCTCTCCTCCCTTCCCCCACAGGAGAAGGCTGTCTACCCTTCAAGCTGTTCCACTTCTCGACGTGAGGATCTATGAAATGTTCATCTCAACAGACTGTTGCAACCGAATCAAAATTGTGGCCACACCAGCTTTTGGCAATTATTATGCAAAACCTTAATCACCACAGTTCTGTAATTTATTATGCAAAGAACTCTCTTGTAAGGCAGCAGCTGTTGCCATAAAAGTGTCTCACTGGACATTTTGGCACCTATTGTGATTTGTACTACAAGCAAGGGTTTTCTGATGAACCTTGTTTTTTTCCCTTTTTTTTAAACTTTTTCTTTTTCAATCACTCTGACCTGTAGTAATTATGTCATATAAGTAGTGTCAGGGGATTAAAGATAGAAGTTATGGATTCATAGCTACAATTTGTAGATTCAAAGTTACAGTAATTGATCAAACCACAGTTTAGAACTCCCATTAACAGAAACAACTCATGGGGTGGGGGCTTCGGGAGCTTTTATTTAACAACACTAAATTGGCTAGTTTTCAGTCCTGGCTATCGTTACAGGGATCCAACACAGACACCTATGGTACCCGTTTGAAGAGAACGTATGCAGGAATGGCATCCTGGTGTCAAACGAGAGCCTAGAAAAATGGGGCATTCCATATACTTCCTGTTGCCCACCCACCCCCACCCCCCCCCCCCACCCCCACCATAAGATAGCTCATTGACAGGCATCTGGGCTTTCTGTGCAAGTATGAGGCCAAGGTACGGGATGCGCAAGCCAAGAGGGGGATCTGGCACCTGATGGATGACCATCTATTGTCTGCTTGCAGACATTGGTGGTAAGGGGACTCACATTCACCAGGCAAATGAATCGGTGACCAAATTCCTTTTTCTACCCTTTCCTCTGGCACTGGAGAGCAGGGCAACTCCCACAGCACCCTGCTCCATCGGTTGGGGGGTGGGTGGTGTGCTGGTGGGGCACTGTCATTAAATTTGATTATGCATCTTGCGCACCCCAAGGGCATTTGGAAGGCCCTTATATATATCGAGTCCACGCTGCTGAAGATCCAGCTGCGCTGGATGGGTCACGTCTCCAGAATGGAGGACCATCGCCTTCCCAAGATCGTATTATATGGCGAGCTCTCCACTGGCCACCGTGACAGAGGTGCACCAAAGAAAAGGTACAAGGACTGCCTAAAGAAATCTCTTGGTGCCTGCCACATTGACCACCGCCAGTGGGCTGATAACGCCTCAAACCGTGCATCTTGGCGCCTCACAGTTTGGCGGGCAGCAGCCTCCTTTGAAGAAGACCGCAGAGCCCACCTCACTGACAAAAGGCAAAGGAGGAAAAACCCAACACCCAACCCCAACCAACCAATTTTCCCTTGCAACCGCTGCAATCGTGTCTGCCTGTCCCGCATCGGACTGGTCAGCCACAAACGAGCCTGCAGCTGACGTGGACTTTTTACCCCCTCCATAAATCTTCGTCCGCGAAGCCAAGCCAAAGAAAGAAAGATATATATTGATCCACTTGACTAGTATGTGTTTTTTAAAATTTTTTTTGTTCTTTGCATTTTAGTTTTTATATGTGCGTAAAGTCCTTGATTGTCATCATAGTAATTCCAGAGTGAAGTGGCTTCCAAGGATGGAATGCATGTGGAGGAGATGTGGCACCCCGCCTGTATGGAATGTGTGTATTGCAGGTGGTCACGTGTCCTTCCCCACCCCGCCCTTCCTCCCTCATCTGGAACTCATTAGGAAATCACATTACCCGTCAATCAAGGTTGGGCTCCAGCCACTAATTAGTATACACCTTGCCGTTTGCTAATTCAAATCACTCAGCATCATTATTGTCTGGACACATAAATTAGCACTCTATTGAACACCAGCACAGAGCACATTTCTCTCTCTACCTCATGGTGATAGCTCCGGACACTGCTCCATGCCGTGGTCACTAATGTGGATGTCGCTTGGAAGGGTTGCTGCACTGAAGCGGAGCTGTAATATCAGCGTAGTTCAAATTGCTATAGATCAATACTTAGAGTCACACCTCCCGATGATCGGGGGTCTGAGAGTGTGTATATATACCCCTGCAGGTACCACATGTATCAGGGCCGCCTCCCGATGATTAGGGATTCGGGAAGGGTGTGTATTACCCATGCTGTAGTGTGCGAATGTTGGCACCACCTGTGTGAATTATAAATTGTGTACTGTGTAACATTCTCCCACACTCCTTTAAAAATTGTGCACGTTTTATTCCAGTAAGGTTTTACCACGCTGTTTTATAAACTGAGCATGTGTGTTATTCCTGTAATATTTTCCCATGCTCTTCTATAAACTGTGCACGTGCGTTATTCCCATTAATATTTTCCCATGTTCTTCTATAAATTGTTGTGTAAATAAAAGCTACATGTGATTACAAACCCTTGTGTCCAGACACATCTCTGTGAACCCATTGAATTTGATACTTTCTCAGCACAACAGCAGTGCAGCTTCATGGGCCGAAAGGGCCTGTTACTGTGCTGTATCTCTAAATTTAAATTGTATGGCTCTATGAGCATTATAAATTTGCTGTTTACAGAAGAAACTTTCTCACTAAACCAGTTAATATGACAATGAACTTGAAACAAATTAAAAACATCAATAGTCTTGCTTCTTCTCCTAATACTTATTCAATTATTGTGGAAAATTACACAATCTTTTACTTACCATTTCTCTTTATTTTTGTGACAGCAGCACTATGTTTCTCCAGTTGCCTGAAACCATCTCGAGACATTTTCCTTTACTTATGACTACCAGAATTCCCTTTATGCTAATAATCAGATCATTGTCATTCTGAGTATTTGATTGGCCCTCCAAATTTACACTCAGCACTAAGATGCTCTATTCTAATTAGCCATGTGTTTATGTGTTTCAATTATGTCTAACATAGCCATCCCTTAAATGATGGCAAAAGTTTTCACCTTAAAATACACCAGAAATTAACTACAACATTTTAAGAAAAGAGTGCAATCTGCACAGAGCAAACAAGGACAAATTCCTTTGAAAGCTTCTCTTGCAAAGTGGATGGAATCTAGGCATTTGTTGATATCCATGACACTGCATTTCAGTCCTGTTGTGTTAGGTTGAGAGCATAATTTCTACAAGAGTCCAGGTGAGGGCAGCAGTTCCTCCCACCAATGTCCAGTGGTGACTGGAAGTCAAGGCTGCCCCATCAAAGTTACACAGGTCAGTGGAGCAGCAAAGAACCTTTTTGCCTCCAACAATCAAGTCACTTGCATCTCCATCACACTCCGTTCGAAAGGAGCATTTTTTGGTTGTTGTCACGTAGCCCAGTCTTTCTGCAAAAGCATAGATCTATATTATAGCAACACATAGCTCTATATTACGGCAACACATAGATCTATATTACGGCAACACATTGCCTCCTGTAACAGATTTCATGACATCACATTCAACACTGAGATTCATTTTACTGCAGGTGAGGTAGAATTGCTACTTATTGATAATGCAAAAAAAAACTGTAAACACACACATGTAAACAAATAAAGAAATGTAAACAAACTGACTGCAATAGAGAGGAAAAAGCATTAAAATGTAAAGAGTTCTTAAATGTGTCCCTGATTAAGTTTATTGTTGAACATTCCTACACTCACATTTCAACCTCTCAATCTGCCAATCATTAAAATTTATCCGAATACAGAGCTTAGTTCTTCAGACCTTTTCTTACCACCCCTTGAAGTTGTGCCTAATATGTGACCTAGCCCCACATGTGTATATATGTAACAGGCCATTTCAGTCAACAAATCTGTGCCACCCAGTTTACACCCAATTAACCTACACCCCCTCCAGTACATTTTAAACGGTGGGAAGAAACCGGAGTCCCAGGGAAAACCCACGCAGACACGGGGAGAATGTACAAACTCCTTACAGACAGCATGGGATTCAAACCCTGGTCCTGATTGTTGGCACTGTAAAGGTGTTGTGCTAACCACCTTTCATCAGCCACAGATCACTTCATCCTTTATTGTCAGATAATAATACAAAATATATATATGAAATTAATAAACTTGTACTTGTCGTAAGGCAGACAAAGAGTAGCCATGAGCATTGCCCAGTGCTCCTAATAATAGGAGAACGAGAAGCAAAACAGAATCCCTTCAGTGACTCTGAGAGTCCGTGGATTTACCTCCAGCGCTCCTGGAGCCTCTGCAACTGTTCAGACTCTTGTTTAATCCATTGGCAACCTGAGCTTCAGATCCAAACCTCCAACATGATCGGGAAGCCTTCAGTACACGAGGCCTTTCAGGAGCCCTCTTACCCTCAGCACCCTCTCAAATCCCGGCTCCAGTACCTGGTTCCCATCAACCAGTCTCTACCAGTCCATGCCAGGGGCAAAACATGCTTTCACATCAGTCTGTAAGATTTTATGAGATAACTTCTTGTGGGACAACTAGCAGGACTCAATCCTGACCTTGGCTGCCATCTGCATGGAGCACCAGGCACAACAGGAAGCCTGTGACACAGGGCTACACGTGATCAACATACAATAGACAGACCTAAGCAATCTCACAACAAAGTGAACAGTTTATGTGTAGGTTCAAGAGTCAGTGATTAAAATAGACGCAAAAGAACCTTTATCAGAAAACGAATCATAAACAGGTGGTTTATGTTATCCAAAGTGAAACAACTTACCCTGGCTGAAGCCTAATGTTTTCACAGAAGTGAGGCACATCGTTTTGTTCATAGGACATTGCTGCTGGTTTTTGTTGCAGTCCATTACCAGACGTGCATTGGAACAGTGGTAGCATTTCAATGCCGCTGCTGCAACATTAATGAAGAGCAAGATTAATTATTATCAAACCATTCAGGCAGCATATCAGGCAAGGGCCCAGGGCCTCTTAGATCACTTGTCAACAAGTCATCTCTTCATCGATTTAGGAGCATATAGAGCCGCTCAGAAACACAACTTCTGCACCAACCAGTGCTGGATTAATGCAACTGGAGGGTCTAGGCTAGGAGACATTGGGAGGCCCAAACTTAATACCATCTGATCATGAGAAACAAAACCTCATTCTCTTTATCTACTCAATGAAAGTAGAACATTGCTGAAATTTTGACATTGATAAAAAGATTGTTTATAAATTTATAACTTCTAATAAGTTTACAAAAGTATGGAATTAATGAAGACATTCACACAGAACATTCATAGCAATGTTTCAACATTACACTGTAAACAAAGTCAGAACTTTCAAGCTTTTTTGGATGCAAACATTAATTATGTCATTAAGATCAGTAAGTTGCAGTTTATCAATTTCTATGCAGAGAATGCTCAGATCAGACAACCGATCTTGGGACATTGTTGACCATAAATCATTCTTAATCCTTTTTAGTCTAGAAATGATCTTTTGCCAGTACATTAAATATTACTGAGATTTACAATGATATAAAAGAATCCTCACTTGTTCTCAAAATGCACGCTGTTACTGGCCCAGAGGACCCCAAAACCCAGCAGCAATAGAAATTCACTAAGACTAATGGTTATTTAAACAAGTTTTAAATTTTCTTTAAACATAAAAAAACAGGATCAAACTTTAACTTATTACTATTAACTTAACTTAACCCTCTTCTAATTCTAAGCGCAGGTGTGCGTAATGTGTATAAGTTCAGAAAAGTTCTTTGATTCACAGTCCAATCTCATTTCTCAATCCTCCAAGCTCACCGGTATCGGACAATTCTTATACTGTGCACAGAATTCAACATTTATGAATTTTCACTAAGCTCTGGTGTTTAAAAGTAATTGGTTACTGCTAAGGAAGTTTATCGTTGGTTTCAAAGAGAGATTCATTGCTCGTTGGACACACACAAACTTATTCCCTCCAATCAGCCACTTCAGTGTCTTGCCGAAGAAACTTGCACCATCAGGATTTTCCAAATGATAACCTCTTCTTCTGCAGGTCACCACAGAGTTCCTTTTTGTTTCCCTTATTTCAGGTGAAGCACTCTAGCCAGCCATTTCCTCTTATATGGACCACATGGGTTGTTTCAACCGGCTGTCCTCAGAACTCACAACCCATCTTCAAAATGGGGTTTTAAACAAGCTGCCATGCTCCAGAAAACCGTTTTCTCTCTCTCTCTCTCTCTCTCTCTCTCTCTCTCTCTCTCTCTCTCTTAGAGAAAGCCTGCTTGGTCTCCTCTCTCTCTCTCTCTCTCTCTCTTAGAGAAAGCCTGCTTGGTCTCCTCTCTCTCTCTCTCTCTCTCTCTCTGCTTGCAAAACCACATGACCTTCTTAGAACAGCAAACTGCTTTCAGACAGATTGCAGCACCGGACACATTCTTCTGAGTCTGTTCATCTGTTGGTTTCAAAATAATAATCAATTACTCCACAACATGTCCAATTAACACCTACTTGTGAAGTCTCTATAGGCATTCTTCAAAGTTTTTGCAAAGGTACTTGGAGCCTGGACTGTCTGCCTTGAGCAGAGCTCTGGCATTTTAAATGAGGTTTTGTGAAGTGTTTGTGTTTGTTTGTGACCAACACTACTTCCACAATCTTTCTCCTTGAAAAACATATCTATATACAATATTAAATATGATATAATCCATCACAATGCTATATAATGATAGACAGCAATCTCAGAGCTCTCTCCAGCAGGCACAATGCTAGAATTCTGAATTTCCACAAGTTGAGAATCGGCCACATAAAAACTTGTGTAACTGTTATACGTACGTGTTTAATGTTACTAAGCATCGGGGCCTAGATAGTAAAATCAAGGGTGAGTGTGTTTGGCACTCCCATCAATGTGTTCTTGAATTTTAGATTTGTGTTTACACATTATTTCGGCCTAGGTACGCCCCTGATTTTTATTGTTGTGTTACAAGCTCAAAGGATCCCAAAACCCAGGAGCAATAGACATTCACCAAGACAAGTAGTTACTTAAACAAAGTTGATTCAATTATCTTTAAACATGAAAACAAAATCAAACTTTAACTTATCTCTATTAACTTAACTAACCCAACTTAACCTCCTTCTAATTCTAAGTGCATGTGTATGTAATGTGTGTGTAAATTTAAGTTCTTTGGTTCACAGTTCAACCACACCTCATTCTTCCAAGTTCTCTGGTTCCAGGCAATTCTTATACTATGCACAGAATTTAACATGTATAAAGTTCACCAGGTTTGGTGCTCGAAAGATAAATGTCTACTGCTCAGGAAGGTTCTTGTACGTTTGCAGAGATTTGTTGTTCCAGGATTTCCACAACTGAGGTACCACCATTAGTCACCTCAATGTCTTGCTGATGAAACTTGCCCCATCAGGGTTCTCCAGATGATAACTTCTCTCTTTCATGCTTTCATGCTTATTCCAAGAGAAACGCACTTCCAGCCATCCGTTACTCTAGAGCTTATGTTTCAGTTCTAACCAGCTTCTCCTGCTTGTTTCAGCTGTGACACTCTCTCTCTCTCTCTCACACACACACTTGCTAAAACCTCCTCCTTCTCCATAAAACAATAGGAGTTAGTCTTCTTCCATCTGTTGCTTTGAGGTAAACAAGAATGCAGGAGTGACCTTTGAGTGAGCACTTTGCATAAAGGTCAGAAGTCTTGTAAAAATGTTCAACACTGACGACCTGTCTCCAGTCCATTCACTTCATGACATAATTTCAATTAGCACCTACTTGTGAAATGTGCATAGCATTCTCCATAGTTTCTGTAAAGTCATTGAATATGAATTTTTCAGTATTTTAAAATGTGTGTATGTATATAAGTTACTCTAATTTTACCAATTTATCTCCCAAATACATCTACAAATATTACATCACAGTTGCAAATGAAATAAAATTAATGGTCATTTTAAAATTTTTTTGGCAGGATGCTGAGGACTCCCTAGATTATGAGACCCTGGGCTACAGCCCACTCAGCCCAATGTAAATCTGGAATTGGTGCCAACATGATAACCAAATTAAACTAAAACTCTCTTGCTTGCACATGATGAACATCTCTCTATTCTCTGGTAATTCATGTCCCCATCTAGAAGTTTCTTGAACACAACTATTGTATCTGCTTCCACTACTACTCCTGGCAGCCTGCTTGTTCCAGGCATCCACCACTCCCCGTGTCAGACATTTTCCCCACATATTTTAAACTCCCCTCCCCCATCTTAAATGCATGTCACAAAGCCATTTGCCCTGGGAACAAGATTCTGACTCTCTATCCCAGCAATGGGTCTCATAATTTAATATAAAGATCCATTAGCTTTTGAAGTTCCACAGAAAACAAAGCCAATTTATCCAACCTCTCCCCAGTGTTCACACCTTCAAGTCCAGGCAACATCCCGGTAAATCTCTTCTGCACCTTTTCCAAATTATCCACATCCTTCCTCTAATGGGGCGACCATAATTGCACACAATACACCAGGTGCAGCCTACTAAATTTTTATATAGTTGTAACATGACTGCAGGAATTCAGGAGATACAGAATCTTTTTTTCCCCAAATTCCAAATATGAGAGGATATGTACTTAAGGAGAGAAGGGGAGAGTTTAAGGGAGACGTGTGAGGAAAATAGTTCTATAGAGAGAATGGTGGGTGACTGGAATGGACTGTCAGCCAGATGTATTGGTGAAAATATACAACAGCAGCACTTAAGAGGCTTTTAGAGATCATATGAAAATGCAGGAATAGAGAGATATGGATCCAGTGCAGAGGGAAGAGATTTTGTTGAATTTGGATCATATTCAGTACAGACATCACAGGTCAAAGAAACTGCACCTGTGTGGTACCGTCCTATGTTTAGCAATCGATAATGCATTAATATTTAATTTATAATGTTTTAAAATGTAGACTTACAGCATGGTAACAGGCCATTTTGGCCCATGAGTCTGTGCCACCCAATTTACACCCCATTAACCTATATTCCCAGTACATTTTGAATGGTAGGAGGAGACCGGAGCCCCTGGAGAAAACCCACAAAGATACAGGGAGGATTCATGCACTGTCATTAGGTTTATGCATTGAATTGAACTATGATTAGAGATATTTTATTAAAATACATCATCAAATATTTAAAATGCTTTTCCATTTATTGCAACCAATAAAAATCAGTGATTACAGGTGTTCTTACCACTTAGGGAGCAAAGAGCAGCAATGAAGGCTCCAGTAATGAATTTCATTTTGATCTTTAGCTGCTGAATGCTGATGGCCCCAGCCACTATGTGGGTCCTGCTGAGAAACAGATACTGCTGTTTTAAATTTAATACTGTTACATCATCGACCAGCAGCCATAGTAATTCACCAAGACAATAATTTCTTAAAACAAATTTTTAATAAATAACTACTAATAATATAACATCTTACTTAAATCTAAACTTAACCCCAACTATGCGTTAATGTGTGTGTGTGTGTGTGTGTGTGTGTGTGTGTGTGTGTGTGTGTATGTGTGTGTGTGTGTGTGTATTACCTAAACCATTACAGCTTAGGCACAATTCTGAAAAGTCAATTCAAAGTTCAGTCTTAGAAATCCTGTGTTGAAACTCAGAACCTTTAAACTGATGTTCAGAAGTAAATATAAAGTAGTTGAGACACTGAGTCATCAGACGTCTCAAAACTCACAAATTCTTGTTGAGTTGCTTTCAGAGAAACGTTCCTTCATATAAATGATTTGTCACAACTCTCCTCTTCCTTGCGTAGGTTTTCAAAACTTGTGACTTCCAAGACGCGATGCATTTACGAACACAGGCAAGGGTTAAACGAAATGGTCATGATCCAAATACAGGACTGATCCTGTTTCCTTACCCAGACATGGGTCAATCAAAAATGACCATTACAATGGCCACAGTAAATCATTGCTCTTCTCTGACAAGGAGAAACAGCAGAAGTGACCATCTCACCCAAAGTCACTCCAATTCTGTCTTTCCAGATGACTTTCTAATGAACTAAAAGCTGCTTTTTCAAGTGTCTTAATCCCATGACTTGCTTGATCAATACTGTTTACACTTTCATTACCCAGTCAATCCTTCTATTCATCCCAATATGTTACTGCTAACATGATTTTAAATATTTCCCCTATGGCAGATATTAAACAAAGTGGCCTGTAGTTTCCCAAATTCTGTTTAAAGCTGTTATTGTGTACATTGTCTCCCATGGATGGATTGGGTACCTACCTCACTCAGTAAACTATCTAGTGACTAAACTCATGACTGCCAGGTGCCTGACTCTGGTCAGGGTAGCTGATCATCACACGTCAGACATAAGCTGCACTGCATCCAGGAAAATGCCTTCAGTTTAAATAGCAGAGGAAAAGTATGTCTTTCATTAATTCAAGTAACACCAAACAACTTTCATTTGTATTCAAATTCAACATTGAATACATTAAATCAGAAAGTAAAATGATTCAATTTTTACAAGCTTCTTCATTTAAAAAAAAAACAAATTTTGTTGAGAAGCTAGTTTTCTAAAGTTTGTCTGCCAAGTAATGGACAGTTTTTTTCCTTCCTATGCAATACTTACACCAACATCCTATTCATACATACAGTACCTTGTAAGGATTGCCTCACTGTAACGAAAATATTCAGTGAAGTAAATAATGCTCTTGGAGAAACTGTGTCTTCATCAATTTTAGTGGCTTACAAATCAGAATATTAATGTTACTATGGATACATGTATGACATAAGCATGCCAGTTATCAGTTTGAAATTAAATGATGTAACAATATTGCATTATAGTGATTGGACAGTGATTGTGATCAAACTTTAGACCTGGAAGTACAGTATTATGATGTCATGTTCTCCCATGTCTCTCCAATACACATTTCCAGGCAAGTGGTGAGTATAACATTACAGTTCATACTTATGCCTGGTAGATGATGGAAATGCTTTGGAAGTTAGATGTTAAGAAAAAAATAGCGGCGCTGCCAGAGCTGCTTTATGACAGTCTTGCTATTGGTGCAGATCCACGGAAAGCAGGAAGCAGAGAAACAGTGCTACCCCATGAGGTCCAACTACCCAGTCCTACTGCTGTTGGTTCTGTACAGGCTTTAATCTGCCTGTTAATGGAGTTTATGGCAGTTTATTTTAAAATCCAGCAATCGCGGGGTCTGGGGCCAAGATGGCAGCACCTATGTGCGGCAGCGGGCACAAGGGGTTGCAGACTCTGGGGAAGTGGAGGACTGGCACAGACTACCAGAAAAGGGGGAGACCACCCCCCATTTGAGAACAAGCAGAGGAGATAACCCATGGGACAGGGAACTTGGCGATGGTCCAACAAGGGGCTCTGCAGTTGAAGAACACACAGGAGGTCGGTTGTTGACCTGCGGGGAGGAACTCATATAGGATATGGGCTGTTGGCAACTGCAGTCAAGGAACTTACACCACGTTATGGACTACTCAAGTGTGGCTGAACAGGTACCCAGGTATCAAACTGAGATCCAAGAGGGCACTGATGGTGTCAGAGTTGTGCAGCTAGAGCTCGGGTTGTTGAAGGTTTGGACTGATGGACATCTTTGAAAAGACAAATATTTATTTGACGGACTCCAATTGTCCTTGATACCAGTGAGCTACCTTCTTGACAAACTGCATTCTTTTTAGTAACATTGTTAGGGAGGCAACCACAGTTCAGTGAAGAAATGGTGGTGTACTTCTAAGCTAGGATGGGTACTACTTGGACAGGCACTTTGAGCTGATGACAACATATGCTTCCTTTGTCCTTCTTTGGAGCAGAGACTATGAGGTAGTAGTTAGGCTGATAGTGTTGGAGAAACTCAGCAGGTAATGCAGCATTCTTTAAGTAGATTGAATACTCAAAAGTCCCTGCTGAGGAAGGCAGAATGGTATATTTGGGGTGCTGAATGGACTGTTGCTTTGACCTGGATGATAGACAAATACTGGAGGAACTCAGCTGGTCTTTTCAGCATCTATGAAAGACAAAGATAATATGGGCGATGTTTCGGGCCTGAGCCCTTCTTCAAGGAAAAATCAGAAAAGGCGGAAGCAGGATATATCAGAAAGTCTCAGAATTCAAACAATGAGGGAGGAATCCAAACCAACAAAAGGTGTTAATTGGATATGATAATGGACGAGGTAGAATTGATCATGTGTGTGTAAAAGGAGACAAGGAATGGTGCCATGTGTTGTTGAGCTGCATATTTCCAGAAAAGTGGTGGATATTCTATCACACTACTTGTGTCTGATAGATAGCAGAAAAACTTTAGGAGTTGGGAGATGAGGCAAGAGGCACAGCCTTTGACCTCTTCTTGTATCTGATTCAGATTTATTGTCAGAGTACATACAAGACATCACATACAATCCTGAGATTCTTTTTCCTGCAGGCCATGCAGAATTACCACTTATTGGTGGTGCAAATAAAGTGTACACAACATACATGTAAACAAATCAAGAAATTTAAACAAACTGATTACAGTGAGAAAAAGGTTTAAGTCCATAAAGTACAAGAGCAAATGTAGGCTGTTCAGCTTGTCAAATCCATTCCACCATTCCATCATGAACTCATCCATTCTCCCACTCAGCCCAACTCTCCTGCCTTTCCCCCATATTTTCCTGACTATTCAGAGTTTTCAGGTCATTTTTATTCATACTGTGGGACCTGGGTGTTGAAAAAGATTAATATTTATAGGCAAACCCCACTTTATGTGATTAATTCATCCCAATTTTGACTTGCGTAAGATGAATTTGAATTAAGCGATTAATAGAATAATTACAATGAATCCCCATCCTTTCAGATCGTCCAAAAAGACATAAAAAGGTTTTAAAAATATTTTTAGCTGCATATAATCCCAAAACTAAGATTAATAAAAATAATTCTATTTTTCATTTATTTCATAATTACATCATACCTAAACTATTTCTTAGAAAAGTATTTGTCCAAAGTTGACTACACAGATTTTGATTTTTTTTTCCTCATTATACAATTTCCTCTAGCTAGCGAACACTTTTTTTAAATTGCTGAGGACTTCAATGCTGGGATTGGCATTTAGCTAAAAATCTTTGGATTCAACAAGTTCAAATCCTTCTTCAAGTTCTTTTACAGTGATTTCTTTAGCTGTATTTTCAGCTGCTTCACCATTTTTATCTTCAGCTCCTTCAAATGCACGTTGCTCATCGAAATGAAGATAATTTTTGCTTAATTCTTCTACACATGAATCAAGCAATTTTTCTCCATTTTCTGCATCCATATCAAAACCAATATTACTTCCAATAAGTTATCTCTGCAATTATTTTGTATGTGAAACTGAAGCCAAGAAAATTGTTTGTACAATGGGGCATATTTCCACACTAATCGCATATTGCTGGAAGTAACCTCTTGCCACAAAGATTTGATGATTTCAATGACCTGCTTTATATTGTATTTCTTCCAAAATTCCATTTTATCCTGATGTTGCTTGAAATGCTTGTGCAAAAGTTCTTCGAAGATAATATGCTTTGAATGATGCAAGACTTCCTTGGTCCATTGATTGCAATAATGATGTTATATTCCGTGGTAGAAACACAAATTTTACATTTTCATTCAAATCTCCCAATGAAGCAGGATGTCCTGGAGCATTATCTAACAGCAAGAGCGCTTTTTTTTGCAATATTTTTCAACTGTTGGGCAAAAATACGAATTTTTTTTTGGTTATCCATGCTTTTTTATTAGCACAACAAATAACTGGTAGAGTTTGACTATTAGTCCTTTTAAAGCACAGGATTCAGAATATGGTACACTAGCATAGGTGTTTTAAGTTCACTTCTGCATTGCCTCCTAATAAAAGGATAAGTCAGTCTTTCAAATCTTTGTATCCTGGTTGAGATGCCTAATCTTTAGCTAAAAAACAAGTTTTTGTTGGCATTCTTTTCCAGTATAGGCTCGTTCCATCAACATTATATATTTGCCTATCATCGTAATTCCCTTCTTCAACAACTTATTTTTAAATTTCTGCAAATTTTGCAGCAGTATTTTTAAATCAGTCCTAGCAGCGTCCCCTGTAATTCTCACGTTGTGTAATCCTGTTTGATGTTTAAAGCGATTAAGTCAACATAAATGTGCAGCAAAGGTTTCCGTATCTCCTTGAAATTTATTTTCTTTAAGCATCAAAAAGATGTTTAAAGCTTTGGTTTGAATGTTTTTTGTACAAAGTGGTATTCAATTTTGGTTACAATCTTCAATCCAAAGATGAAGAAGTCGTTCCATTTCAATCATTGATGGGTCTGTTTTGAGTAATTTCCGCTTAGAGAAACTGATGCAACTTTACCGTTCTTTATATTCGCGCTTCTTACTTAAAGTGATTTTCATATTCCTGGCACCATCTTCATGTCGCTTAACAACCAAGTTTTTCTTCTAAAGTAATTGCTTTTCTTTTACTATCACTGTCAGATTCTTTTCCACATTTTCTTTTATCTATATTTAATAGGGAGCACACACAGAGTTTGACTGTCATTTGCATATTTTATTTAGGGCCGTTGTAACTCGAGTTTTCCAAAAATTACAGAAAGATCCGACAGTAAAACAGGAAATGGTTGTAGTTTTCCAAATCACAGTAACAGAATTTCACATTGATTGAAGTAGTGTATAGCAGGGTTTGCCTGTATTTATGCATTCCCAATTACCCTTGAACTAAATGGGTTACACAGCTGGTTCAGAGGGTATTTGAGAGTCAACCAGATTCATATATGTAGCTGGGTCTGTCAACTTTTAGGATAATGGTCAATCTAATGGAATGCTTATTGTTTCAGATTTGGCATTGCCACACCACTCAATTTCAGGAAGTGGACCGTCTCATAGCAAGGATAAGTGGTATCCTAATAATTTGAGCAAGAGAATTTGCTCAATTTATACAAAGCCCCAGTGATGACACATCTGGCAGCACTGCCAGAGTTGCTCTAATGGCAGCGTTGCCTCTGATGTGGACCCAGAATGGAGAGCAGGAGACACAGTGCTCCCCTGCAGGGTCCTACCACCCCCATCCTGCTTCTGACAGCTTCCTATATGCTTTAAATGGCCTGTTGACGGTGTTTTATTTAAAATCCTGTGATGTTGGAGTCTGGGCCCAAGATGGTGTCACCTGTGTTCGGCAGCAGCCTCAAATGATTGCATATTTGCACAAGACACCAGAAATGGAGATGTAGAGGAGATGATCTGAAAGATTGTGACCATGGTGGCAAACCAGCGAGGGGCTAAAGGACATGTACAGAAAGTGAGTTGTTGACTTGTAAGAGAGGAACCCACACTGGCTGAAGGAAGACAGCTAAAGGTTTCCTCATAGTGTCGGAGTGTTGGACCTGGGCTCAGGTTGTTCATGGTTTGAAATGGGAGTCTTGTGTGGCTGCAGAGAGGCAAATCCACTGACTCTTAGTAACTCTGAGAGGAATCTCCTTTGTTTCTCGTTCTCTGACTGTAAGGGGCACAGAGCAATGCTACTGGGGAATCGTTGTCTGCCTTATGCCAAACTAAAGGTAATTTCATGTAATAATGTGTTTCCATTTTATTACAAGACTATAATTAGTATTTGATCTAATCTGCAGTACTGAATACAGGTCTGGTTGATGACTACATCTGCAATAGGCAGAAAGGATCATTGGATTAAATTCTGGCCCATGGGTTTGGCATAGTAAAAGGATAAGCAGACTTTCTTGAGTTAGTAAGAATGAGAGGTGACCTGGGAGGGAGAAGGGAAGGCTTGTATTATGACACAATTCAGGAAAGCTCAACTGACAATAATGCGCAAGTCAGAAAGGGATGGAAATGGAACAAGTAAAAAAAAGTTAGGATCACACAGTGACTGTGAATCATGATCTTAAAAACTGAAAAGACTTCAGTGCACCACACTCTTGCTCTTGATGTCACCTTGTACTAGATGCTCATTGTGGAAATGAACATTCAGATCATATTTGTTGAATGAAACAGAAAATGTTGAAACACACTTCAGACCAATTTTGAATCCACAGCCCCATAACTGGACATGTGGTTTAAGATATAAATTTCTATAGTGACATCAAGAGGGTAATATCTCAAAAAGGGAATACAAGCTAAGACTATACCTTCCTTCTTCTGGCTATCCATCCCATAGGATGATGATGGTTCCTTTCAGTTAGTTTGTTGGGTTTGATATGAGGATACCTCATTCCTCTCAGAAAGGAACAGTGTGTGCATGAATGGGGTTGCACAGTTCCAGACCCACCCTCTCGACATAGTCTCCCAGATCCAGCAGTATGGTGAGGTCCAAGACAGCTGGGGGAAGTTCGGTTGAGTGAATGGCTGGACCAAGCTTCAATGCAAGGGATGCCCTTTGCATGCTTCACAGCACGTGTTTGCTAGATGGCTGCTGACCCTTTCACAGGTCTTGTTTTTTGGCCTGCAGGGTGTCTACCCACCCTCTTCATTAGGCAAGCCTGGTGGAGGAGCCGGTTTAGTCGCTGATCACCCAACCATGCAACAGGTAGTACTGGGTTACATGGTACCAGTAGCACTCAGACGAGTGACCTGACCTGGCAGACTAAAAATTAACCAGCAGAAAGTTAAAATATTATTCTATTAGCATATGTCAATTTTAACAATTTTTGGAATGCATTGATCAAAGAAAATTAATGAAAAATAGATACAATTATGTGCAGTATGCCCTCAGAAAAAAAAATTATATGATGCAAATAAATCCTCAGCCCAGTAATGTTAACATTAGATCTGTGCATTCAGTTGCTGAAGGTCACAAGAAAGCCCAGAGAATCACAGCAAGGGTCTTTACATTCATATATATTTCTAATATGTTTTGTGGAACTATATTCAGTTCACTGGTGGTAAATATTAAAATAGACAAAAAAAATCAATAAAAACTTTAATGTTTACAAGATTAGTGTGCGCTTTAATCATTCATGAATTCAGTTATAAATAGCATGAATCGATTTGTATGCCAGGATTATACAACACATGTGGACCTGATATAAAATGGAAGTACCAAATAAAGCCATTGATGAAGCTGGCACCATCACAGAGGCCAATACTTCAAGATGATGAACACAATCTTTAACAAGTTTTAAAATCAAAAGTGATTATAACCATTTTCCACTCCTTCATTGAGTATTTAATTATCCATAAACACTCTGAGGTTGTGTCTGTTTTTCTTTGTTGTACCACTTCTAATTTCTTGCACTGGTTTGGACAAAGTTTGCAGCAAGAGCAAATTCTGGCAGCTGCCATGTGGAAAGGATATAGAAGCTAACCTTGCTGTGGTGGTGGCACCAATGCCCTCAGTAACTAGCTTCCTGCAGATGGGGTATTTTCATGCAAATTTTGTAGGGCTAGGTCAGTCCATTTCATATCTTGTTCATTAATAGATTCAGTTGTTCCTCCATTATCCTGCTCAGGCTCCGGTAGTTCACTCTGCAAAAGGAAAACAAATACAGGAGTTACAAAGACCATTCCCTTCCTAGATGCTCGTTAATGAGCTCCTCATTGAAAGAAGGTTGTTCATGTACCACACTACCAGGTAAAGGTAGACTTCATTACTGATCTCAATCTAATGATTACTTATAATGAAAACAATTAACTCCACAAATATCAGCAATATCGTGCATACCTCAGAGGAGGGATGCGCCATGATACTATTATTTTAACTAATACTCAACCACTGAGTCATAGGCACAGAAAGAGATCCTTTGACTCACTGTGGTCCAATATTTGACCAATCATCTTCAATTCCTTGGTGTTTTGAAGGTATCTCTAAGTACTTTTCTGGTGAGAGTCCCCATCTCCAATCCATCCTATCCAATCTCTGCTCAGAGCTGACAATTATTTTTCTTCCACTGATACCACTCAACTCACTGAAGTCCTCCAGCAAGTTGTTAATATATACTCTCTACTCTTCCAATCTATCCTCGAATGATGCAACTGTCCAAAATGAACAGTCACCTTTTCTACTAGTTGCTCATTATCACTAAGTCTTTGGTTCTTCAGTATTTCCAGCAGGTCTATTTAAAAATTGTTTGTGTTAAAACACAAAATATTTGTTGAATGTCTGTCATTTCTTTATTTCCTCTTATAAATGTTTCCACTTCTGTCTGTGCAATCTATATTTTCCTTGCAAGTCTTTTCCTTTTTATGTAACTTATACAATTCCTTACCGTATATTTTAAGGTTTCTTGCCAATTGACTCTCATATTCAATTTTCCCTTTACCAGTTTCCTGGTACAGATGCACCATGTCTTAAAATGCACCCAATTCACTTAGAAACAGAAGGGAACCCTGTCCTTGTTCTGGGTGAGAAGAAGAAGGAGCAATAACAGAAGTGCAGGAAACAGAGATGTAGGTGAGAGCAGTGTTTGCAAGAAGGGCACCTTTAAGATCCTGGTATGGCATCAAGGGGGCAGGTGAGGTCTGGGCCTGATGTCCTACTACACAGGGAAAGTATCTCCTTTCTTGGTGAAGTAATTCCCACGTGGCCACTGTCTGGCTTGCCAGGCAGGAGGTCACTGCAAATGGCCTCTCCTACATTAACTGCATCCGTAGCAACACCTTCTCGTGGTGTCCCCATTTTCACTAAGTTTGCCTCGTCATGGCACGACCGAGTGTCTGGCGGTATAACTGGATGGGGAGGCTGGTCTCGTTAGCCTTGGTTGGCAGCCAGCCTAAGAGAAGGAAAACTCCAATTTCAGACCTGGGCAAATGGGGCTCATAGCCCCATCAGGCCATCCATCTAGGTAGGAAGAGGACACTCCAATGTAATACCTACATCCCGAGAATCTGGCTGTCACCGTTCCAGTTTGATAGGACGTGGCAGATAAACCCTGGTTGGAAAGGGTGGGGTCAAGTACTCCGCACATTCCACTCCACCTAAAAAAAATCCATTGTGCAGACATGAAGGACATAAATTTGTTTATGATCCTTGTTCTTTGATTGCGAAGCCAAGCAATGAATGAATGGAAAATCTATGTGTTCTAATGATGTGATCTTTGTGAGTGAGTGAGAATGATGAATGACTAAAGTAATTGTTGCCGTGACAACTTTGGTTCATCTTCAACCCTCCACCCCCACCCCCACCCCTCAACAATTTAACACTTATTCAGTTCCACTGAGGAAACCTGAAAAGTTGACTCTTTCTTAACCAATGTCTCTGACCTGCTGAGAGATTTTACAATTTTCTGTTTTGTTTCAGATTTCCAGGTTCTTTTAAAACTCCATCTGGAATACAATCATTTTCACCTCGTCTCCTCTGATCAAAACATGCAGCATATCGGAAGTGGATTCACTCCCAGACCAATGACATTGTTGGAGTCACATTAGGCTATTTACTGATCAGAGTACGTGGGGTACTCCTTCACCCCACGTCCTCTCCCCTTTCTCCCTCACCCCACGTCCTCTCCCCTTTCTCCCTCACCCCACGTCCTCTCCCCTTTCTCCCTCACCCCACGTCCTCTCCCCTTTCTCCCTCACCCCACGTCCTCTCCCCTTTCTCCCTCACCCCACGTCCTCTCCCCTTTCTCCCTCACCCCACGTCCTCTCCCCTTTCTCCCTCACCCCACGTCCTCTCCCCTTTCTCCCTCACCCCACGTCCTCTCCCCTTTCTCCCTCACCCCACGTCCTCTCCCCTTTCTCCCTCACCCCACGTCCTCTCCCCTTTCTCCCTCACCCCACGTCCTCTCCCCTTTCTCCCTCACCCCACGTCCTCTCCCCTTTCTCCCTCACCCCACGTCCTCTCCCCTTTCTCCCTCACCCCACGTCCTCTCCCCTTTCTCCCTCACCCCACGTCCTCTCCCCCTTCTCCCTCACCCCACGTCCTCTCCCCCTTCTCCCTCACCCCACGTCCTCTCCCCCTTCTCCCTCACCCCACGTCCTCTCCCACTTCTCCCTCACCCCACGTCCTCTCCCCCTTCTCCCTCACCCCACGTCCTCTCCCCCTTCTCCCTCACCCCACGTCCTCTCCCCCTTCTCCCTCACCCCACGTCCTCTCCCCCTTCTCCCTCACCCCACGTCCTCTCCCCCTTCTCCCTCACCCCACGTCCTCTCCCCCTTCTCCCTCACCCCACGTCCTCTCCCCCTTCTCCCTCACCCCACGTCCTCAACCCCTTCTCCCTCACCCCACGTCCTCTCCCCCTTCTCCCTCACCCCACGTCCTCTCCCCCTTCTCCCTCACCCCACGTCCTCTCCCCCTTCTCCCTCACCCCACGTCCTCTCCCCCTTCTCCCTCACCCCACGTCCTCTCCCCCTTCTCCCTCACCCCACGTCCTCTCCCCCTTCTCCCTCACCCCACGTCCTCTCCCCCTTCTCCCTCACCCCACGTCCTCTCCCCCTTCTCCCTCACCCCACGTCCTCTCCCCCTTCTCCCTCACCCCACGTCCTCTCCCCCTTCTCCCTCACCCCACGTCCTCTCCCCTTTCTCCCTCACCCCACGTCCTCTCCCCTTTCTCCCTCACCCCACGTCCTCTCCCCTTTCTCCCTCACCCCACGTCCTCTCCCCTTTCTCCCTCACCCCACGTCCTCTCCCCTTTCTCCCTCACCCCACGTCCTCTCCCCTTTCTCCCTCACCCCACGTCCTCTCCCCTTTCTCCCTCACCCCACGTCCTCTCCCCTTTCTCCCTCACCCCACGTCCTCTCCCCTTTCTCCCTCACCCCACGTCCTCTCCCCTTTCTCCCTCACCCCACGTCCTCTCCCCTTTCTCCACCCCACCGCCCCTCTCCCAGGTACATACCAATGGTATTTCCACATCTTCATACGGCAACTTGTCCTCACGCCATGCATCATCAATCAAGTCCAGAATTCTACCATCTCGCTGTACCTCGCTGTCCATTGAACTGTCCACTCATGCAATCCTGGAATTATATTTATGGATAAGTAGAAAGAAATGAGCAACTACAGATGAAGACTTTTCCTTAACATCTAGTCTGCTTTAATTACAAGCTATTCACATGCAGCACCCACCAAACTTACTCTTGGTGAACTGCCATCTGTCAAATAAAATGGAGACATAATAGACTAGACATACTGGAATCTAAATCAGACCTACTGCTGGGGGAACTCAGCAGCATCTGTGAAGGGAAAGATATCCGCGGGTCAAGGGCCTGCATCTGGATTGCAACGTTGACCACCCATTTGCCTTCAAAGATGCTGCTCAACCCACTGAGTCGTTCCAGCAGATTTTTTTTGATCTGCCAAGTTTTACTGTTTCTGCGCCCACAGATTTATTGTTTTCCATCTCCCCACCCTGCAGTCACACCCTCACAACCAGACATCACTTCCTTCTCCTCCACCCGACAACCAACCCATACTCCACTATCCAAACCACTTTCCAACCTCGCATCTCCTCCCTTCTTCCCTCTCCTCTTTTCCGCACCCTCTCCCTATCCCCTTCCCCTCTCCTCCACACTTCCTCTCCTCTTTGCCCCACGTCCCCTCCAGGCTTCCCCTTCGCCCCACGTCCCCTCCAGGCTTCCCCTTCGCCCCACGTCCCCTCCAGGCTTCCCCTTCGCCCCACGTCCCCTCCAGGCTTCCCCTTCGCCCCACGTCCCCTCCAGGCTTCCCCTTCGCCCCACGTCCCCTCCAGGCTTCCCCTTCGCCCCACGTCCCCTCCAGGCTTCCCCTTCGCCCCACGTCCCCTCCAGGCTTCCCCTTCGCCCCACGTCCCCTCCAGGCTTCCCCTTCGCCCCACGTCCCCTCCAGGCTTCCCCTTCGCCCCACGTCCCCTCCAGGCTTCCCCTTCGCCCCACGTCCCCTCCAGGCTTCCCCTTCGCCCCACGTCCCCTCCAGGCTTCCCCTTCGCCCCACGTCCCCTCCAGGCTTCCCCTTCGCCCCACGTCCCCTCCAGGCTTCCCCTTCGCCCCACGTCCCCTCCAGGCTTCCCCTTCGCCCCACGTCCCCTCCAGGCTTCCCCTTCGCCCCACGTCCCCTCCAGGCTTCCCCTTCGCCCCACGTCCCCTCCAGGCTTCCCCTTCGCCCCACGTCCCCTCCAGGCTTCCCCTTCGCCCCACGTCCCCTCCAGGCTTCCCCTTCGCCCCACGTCCCCTCCAGGCTTCCCCTTCGCCCCACGTCCCCTCCAGGCTTCCCCTTCGCCCCACGTCCCCTCCAGGCTTCCCCTTCGCCCCACGTCCCCTCCAGGCTTCCCCTTCGCCCCACGTCCCCTCCAGGCTTCCCCTTCGCCCCACGTCCCCTCCAGGCTTCCCCTTCGCCCCACGTCCCCTCCAGGCTTCCCCTTCGCCCCACGTCCCCTCCAGGCTTCCCCTTCGCCCCACGTCCCCTCCAGGCTTCCCCTTCGCCCCACGTCCCCTCCAGGCTTCCCCTTCGCCCCACGTCCCCTCCAGGCTTCCCCTTCGCCCCACGTCCCCTCCAGGCTTCCCCTTCGCCCCACGTCCCCTCCAGGCTTCCCATCGCCCCACGTCCCCTCCAGGCTTCCCCTTCGCCCCACGTCCCCTCCAGGCTTCCCCTTCGCCCCACGTCCCCTCCAGGCATCCCCTTCGCCCCACGTCCCCTCCAGGCATCCCCTTCGCCCCACGTCCCCTCCAGGCATCCCCTTCGCCCCACGTCCCCTCCAGGCATCCCCTTCGCCCCACGTCCCCTCCAGGCATCCCCTTCGCCCCACGTCCCCTCCAGGCTTCCCCTTCGCCCCACGTCCCCTCCAGGCTTCCCCTTCGCCCCACGTCCCCTCCAGGCTTCCCCTTCGCCCCACGTCCCCTCCAGGCTTCCCCTTCGCCCCACGTCCCCTCCAGGCTTCCCCTTCGCCCCACGTCCCCTCCAGGCTTCCCCTTCGCCCCACGTCCCCTCCAGGCTTCCCCTTCGCCCCACGTCCCCTCCAGGCTTCCCCTTCGCCCCACGTCCCCTCCAGGCTTCCCCTTCGCCCCACGTCCCCTCCAGGCTTCCCCTTCGCCCCACGTCCCCTCCAGGCTTCCCCTTCGCCCCACGTCCCCTCCAGGCTTCCCCTTCGCCCCACGTCCCCTCCAGGCTTCCCCTTCGCCCCACGTCCCCTCCAGGCTTCCCCTTCGCCCCACGTCCCCTCCAGGCTTCCCCTTCGCCCCACGTCCCCTCCAGGCTTCCCCTTCGCCCCACGTCCCCTCCAGGCTTCCCCTTCGCCCCACGTCCCCTCCAGGCTTCCCCTTCGCCCCACGTCCCCTCCAGGCTTCCCCTTCGCCCCACGTCCCCTCCAGGCTTCCCCTTCGCCCCACGTCCCCTCCAGGCTTCCCCTTCGCCCCACGTCCCCTCCAGGCTTCCCCTTCGCCCCACGTCCCCTCCCCTTCTCCTCCGCCCCACGTCCCCTCCCCTTTCTCCTCCGCCCCACGTCCCCTCCCCTTTCTCCTCCGCCCCACGTCCCCTCCCCTTTCTCCTCCGCCCCACGTCCCCTCCCCTTTCTCCTCCGCCCCACGTCCCCTCCCCTTTCTCCTCCGCCCCACGTCCCCTCCCCTTTCTCTTTCGCCCCACCTCCTCTCCCCTTTCTCCTTCGCCCCACCTCCTCTCCTTTCTCCTTCGCCCCACCTCCTCTCCCCTTTCTCCTTCGCCCCACCTCCTCTCCTTTCTCCTTCGCCCCACCTCCTCTCCCCTTTCTCCTTCGCCCCACCTCCTCTCCCCTTTCTCCTTTGCCCCACCTCCTCTCCTTTCTCCTTCGCCCCACCTCCTCTCCCCTTTCTCCTTCGCCCCACCTCCTCTCCTTTCTCCTTCGCCCCACCTCCTCTCCCCTTTCTCCTTCGCCCCACCTCCTCCCACCTTTCTCTTTCGCCCCACCTCCCTCCACCCCACTTCCCCTCCCTCCCCTCTCTTTCACCCATCTCCCCTCTCCCTCCCTCTCCTTCACCCCACCTCTTCTTCTCTCCGCCTCCCTCCTCCTTCCCCGCACCTCACCTCTCCATCACTCCCCCTCTCCATCCCGCCTCCCTCCTCCCCCTCTCCATCCCGCCTCCCTCCTCCCCCTCTCCACCCCGCCTCCCTCCTCCCCCTCTCCACCCCGCCTCCCTCCTCCCCCTCTCCACCCCGCCTCCCTCCTCCCCTTCGCCTCCTCTCCTTCATCCCGCCTCCTCCTCCTTCATCCCACTTCTCCACTCTAGCCCCTCTCCCTCACCCTCCCTCCCTCTTTCAACCCACCTCCCTTCACTCCTTCACCCTACCTCCCTCCTCCTCTCTCCTTACCCCCACCTCATCTCTCCCTCACTCCACCTCCCTCCTCCCCATCTCTCCTCCACCCCGCCTCTCCCCCGCCTCTCCCCCGCCTCCGCCCCGCCTCCCCACCCCTCCCTCCCTCCTCCGCCCCGCCTCCCCACCCCTCCCTCCCTCCTCCGCCCCGCCTCCCCACCCCTCCCTCCCTCCTCCGCCCCGCCTCCCCACCCCTCCCTCCCTCCTCCGCCCCGCCTCCCCACCCCTCCCTCCCTCCTCCGCCCCGCCTCCCCACCCCTCCCTCCCTCCCTCCTCCGCCCCGCCTCCCCACCCCTCCCTCCCTCCTCCGCCCCGCCTCCCCTCTCCCTCACCTCTCTTTCAACCCACCTCCTCTTCACCCTTCCTCCCTCCTCCCCCCTTCATCTCTCCCTCACTTCGCCTCCCTCCTCCCCTCTCCCTCCTCCTCCCCACCTCACCTCCCTTCATGCCACCTCCCGGTCCTTCACCCCCCTCCCTCTTCTCTCCACTTCCTCCGCCAAATGTCTCCCCATCCTGGTGCGCACCTGCAGAGACGTGCTCTGGTGTCCCTCTTTAAACGGTCCGTCTGCTCCCAACGCCCCGGTTGAAGGGTCCGGATCAATACCCATCTGCTCGCGGAGTTGGGAGGGCCAGAGAAATGGAGGGGGAAACAGGGGCAGGGAATGGAGAAGAGGGGCGAAGGGTCACGGGGTAATGGGGAAAATGGGATAAGGAGGAATGGAGTGGGAAGTGGAGGAATGGTAAAGGGACCTATACTTTTCCTCAGTCTCATCCCCTCGATTTAGGATATTTAAGTATGATGAGAAAGTACATAATTTGTGGGGAAAAATTAGGCTCTGTTAAATGACAGGATCCTGCAAATTACTGATGCACATAGACAGTTAAATATTATTTACATAATAGCTTTACAGTTTTCACCTGATATGGCTCCAGTCACCAGTGGTTCAAAACCGTCCATGATATTGAAGTCCATACTATCACAATGACCTGGATATAATTCTTATATTTACTGCTAGACATGTGTGATAATATCAGTAAAGCCATCTTTCAGATTCAACATCAGATGTTGGTCCCAACCTTGGAGCGCAGTTGATTTTATCCTGGAGATTCTCTACTATACATCTGATAACATTTACATGTTCATTGAAAACAATGGAACTATCTCACTGACCCCTGGGAGCTCGTGGCCCACACTGGTCAGGATGGTATTGAAAACCTCAGGTCTATACATGTATCATGAGCACACAAGGTCTTGCTGATGGAGAGGCCACATCAAGAGCACTGAATGCAATAGGAAAGTGTGAGCATAACACAAAAGTTTCCAGATACTGATTGCAGTAAAAACCACAGAAATGCTGAAGGAATTGAGCAGGCTTTGTAGCATACACAGCGTGCATAGGAGGCAAATCTATATACACTGTATAAAACTAATGTTTCAGCCTGAGCCAAGTCCTTTACCAGCCTAATTCTTCTTTATGTTAAATTCTTCCTTCCATATAAATACTCGTTCAAAATGGTATCAAATTAAAACCCAACTGCAAGAAGTGTGGGTTAAGGAAAACAAGTAGATCTTGCACTGACAATGACCACACCAGCAGTGCGAGTATAAGACAGCTTTAATAAACTAATATGTACACTAAGAGGTCTTGTCTCTCTGCAAGACCAACCTGGAAGGCAAGACTGTAGCTCTGGACTGCTTTATGTACAAGGTCACCGGGATGAACCTTATGGTGTAATTACATATCACCACAGATCTGATATACTTTTTCAAAGTAGTAAAGGGGCAATGAAAGTGATGTATATAGATTTCTGTATGCTAATCTGCTTAATGCTCCTTCCATTTCAGGAATCAATCTCATGATGAATCTCCATCTTAAGCAGGGAGACCAGGTTCTATACTTCAACAGATGTAATGTAGCTGGAGCTCTATATAATTTCTAATATATATCAATACTTTTATCAAAAGGTCACCTTTCATCCCTCTGAACACTAAAGAATACAGGTCCAATGTTAAAAGCCATTTGTGATAGGGCAACCTCACTGCCCTTAAATAACACCACCACCATTGGGTCATCAGGAATTGCAATGGTTCAACATCATTTGGAGCAATTCCACTTAAATTCCTCTGCAATATGTGTAGGTAAGCACTTATTCATCAAAACATTTCAAGATAGTTAATTTATTTTCAAATAGCAACTTCCTTAAATATCATTCCATTAAAAGGCACTCTCTACATGTGTAAACTTTCTGCAGAGGTTGATAACCTCCCTTTAAAATTTCATTATGAATTTAGATCAGAATCAGGATTTATTGTCACGAAATTCAATGTTTTGGCAATTGAAATGGCAATCTTCACATCCAATGCCTAAGCGGAAGGGGTTGTAGAGTGGGAGGTAATTACAGATAAATTCTTTTGGTCCACCTTCATAAAATATTATCCCATTTCTTTTGTCTGTTCACTGCATTCACTGTGATAGAAATTAATTTCCTTGTTTTACCCATCATCCTTAATTTCTGACTTCTACTTTTTGACTAAATACTAAACGACGAAAATTATAATGAGGCTACAGGACCAACACAGCATTGAAAAGCACTCTGCCACATCCCCAGACAAATAATGATTTGGAAATAGAACACGAGATACCTGGTGAATTTGTCTAAGGAAACAGCTGCCTTTCCATATTGTGGCTCCCAACAGCTTGTAGCAGAAGTCCTACCACTGTGCTGAACTATCTCAGCCAGTGGCATGGAGAGTACCCTACATGCTCCCTCTGCCTAACTTCAGCAATACTAAAACATATTTTGGTGGGCTGCAAGACCGGCATCAAGATGTCTTGCAGCAGTGCTGGAAAATTGGTAGACAAGTGTCAACGCTCTACCTCTCCCCTTCATCCCACTGGCATTTAACAGCATTTTTCTGGGAAGTTGGGGGTCAAGCCTGAATCGCCACATCAAGATCAGACTCTAGGCAGTTAGGTGGGGCATGTGATTGGAAGATGGTGGCAGACTCAGGCCAAAGGTTCTGCTTCCCAAATGAAATCACATAAACAAACCTCAGACCAGGCCTTGTGCTGGCAATTCTCCATCAAGCTTACAGTCCCCTGGGAGGATACAGTGGAGGCCTATGAGTACAAGAAACTGAGGTATGTTGAGCTTGCAGCTGATGTACAGCAACTTGGCTGGAAGGCAAAGGTCCAACCTGCTGAAGTAGGCTGAAGAGGATTCGTAACCACATTGACATCAAGGCTACTCCAGGATTTGTGAATGCGAGGAAAGATCTCTCCAGAGCTGCTGAAAATGGTAGGCAGTGGCTCTGGATGAGGAGAAAGGATTCCATCTGGACCCCCAAGTGAGTGAATGGCATCTAGGGGGTGAGCCCAGGACGCTGCTGTTTCACTGAGGGTTCACCGCTGAATCCTCCAGAGGTGTCGTGGGTCTATTAGTGGAAGGATAACCCAGAAGATGCTTGGCTACCCCACAGAGTCTAAGCAGGAGGTCTCAGGAGTGCAATAAGGGATATTAATATCTAGTCACACTAACAATAATAGTTTTCACATTGCTAACAGAATGGAGGCAAACTTTACTGTTTTTTTCAAGATTTGATACAACTGAAAACACATTTTGCCTTTTCACAACTACATTCTGTAAAATCTAGTACATAAAATGTACATATCTGCTTTATAATAGAAGCTTCTGACTTGCAAATGGATAACCGAGGATTCGGTTATTAAAAGGACACGATATTAAAAGGACATAACACATATGGGCTTCCGTACTTTTCAAAAAAGTATTTATAGGCATGTACAATTGTAAAATATTCCAGATTAACTACTAATAAAAGTAAGTTAGAAGCTGTTCAGTGATGGCAGCTGCTTCATTATGTATTTAATTTATAGTAATGATAAAGTTGTAAGTACATTTTTCATTCCCTTAAAAACTGCTTTTTCAACAGCTTTGATTAATGCCATGGAAAACTGCTCATCAGTTTCTGCTACAATTTTAGTTTTGAATGCCAACGTTGTCTAGTATCCAATGCGGAGTTATTGTCCAATGATTCCATCAATAAAATGGAAAAGAGTAATGATTTGAAAACTTCTTGACAAGTTCAAGTTCACAATTACCTAAATTTTTCAGGAAAAATCAAACTTTTCAATTGTATATATTTACTTTTCCTCCTTATAGAAACTGCAGCACAAATTATTCAAAACATTCTGCCCTTCTCTCTCAAAGTCGATTTTATGGTTTACAAAAACACGTGGAATTAAAACCATGAAAATTACATTGATATTCCCCAGTACTCCAGGATTTAAAAATATGTCCAATATTGGTTCTATTGAAATATTTATATTACAAAGCACAGAAACTATAAGAAAAAAGAACATCACACTTTGGATATTATAGCAAAGGAAACTGGCTGAACGAATGATATGAGTTTTCGATACAAATTGCTTGATAATCCAAGGCAAGACCGACTGCTTTATAGGCATCGATAACATATAGTATTTCTCAACTTTTTTTACATAGGATGTGATATATTACCACTTTTGTTTATAAAGGAGGCCACTTAATGAGTGTCTGCATGTTATTCTGGTCCACAGGTACCACATGCTGCTCTCTTGTTCTTCACTCCTCTCTCATACCTCCAACCTCACCCTTTGTGCAACTCTTTTTTTTTTAAAAAAAAGGTCAAATGCAGTTGTCAGGCACAGTGATGTAACTGGAAGTCTGCCTCACTGCCCCAGCAACACTGATTCTATTGGGAATTGTGATACTGTGTGAAGCTTGCATATTCTCTGTGAAAGCATGCCTTTCCCCAGCTGCTCCAGTTCTTCTCACATCCTGAAAGAGGTGTGGGATGGGAGATTAAATGGCCATTGTAAATTGTTTCTACTGTGCAGGCATATGATAAAACCTGGGGAGATGGGATTGTTGGAATGATATTGACACATAAGGAGAAATCTTCTTTCTTTGGCTTGGCTTCGCGGACGAAGATTTATGGAGGGGGTAAAAAGTCCACGTCAGCTGCAGGCTCGTTTGTGGCTGACAAGTCCGATGCGGGACAGGCAGACACGGTTGCAGGGGAAAATTGGTTGGTTGGGGTTGGGTTTTTCCTCCTTTGCCTTTTGTCAGTGAGGTGGGCTCTGCGGTCTTCTTCAAAGGAGGTTGCTGCCCGCCAAACTGTGAGGCGCCAAGATGCACGGTTTGAGGCGTTATCAGCCCACTGGCGGTGGTCAATGTGGCAGACACCAAGAGATTTCTTTAGGCAGTCCTTGTACCTTTTCTTTGGTGCACCTCTGTCACGGTGGCCAGTGGAGAGCTCGCCATATAACACGATCTTGGGAAGGCGATGGTCCTCCATTCTGGAGACGTGACTCATCCAGCGCAGCTGGATCTTCAGCAGCGTGGACTCGATGCTGTCGACCTCTGCCATCTCGAGTACTTCGACGTTAGGGATGAAAGCGCTCCAATGGATGTTGAGGATGGAGTGGAGACAACGCTGGTGGAAGCGTTCTAGGAGCCGTAGGTGGTGCCGGTAGAGGACCCATGATTCGGAGCCGAACAGGAGCGTGGGTATGACAACAGCTCTGTATACGCTTATCTTTGTGAGGTTTTTCCAGTTGGTTGTTTTTCCAGACTCTTTTGTGTAGTCTTCCAAAGGCGCTATTTGCCTTGGCGAGTCTGTTGTCTATCTCATTGTCGATCCTTGCATCTGATGAAATGGTGCAGCCGAGATAGGTAAACTGGTTGACCGTTTTGAGTTTTGTGTGCCCGATGGAGATGTGGGGGGGCTGGTAGTCATGGTGGGGAGCTGGCTGATGGAGGACCTCAGTTTTCTTCAGGCTGACTTCCAGGCCAAACATTTTGGCAGTTTCCGCAAAGCAGGACGTCAAGCGCTGAAGAAGAAATAGCTTGAGGCAAAGGCTATTGTTGAGATTTAAGCAAATGTATCCATAAAACTGATGACTGGCAAAATATATAAGGCAGCATTTCAATAAAAACTGCCCAGTTGGACACTGATTTTGATACATCTTCTGGATTACAAGAACATCAACAACCAATTAAAAAATAACATTTCCATCGTGCCTTTTATGACCTCATGAAAATCAAAAGAATTTTACATCCAATAAAGTGGCTTTAAAATGTAGCAGCCAATTCACACATTACAAGGTTCAAAACCAGGTATAGCAAGATCAGAGAATTAGCCTTAATGTTATTTGTTGAGACTACTTTTCAAAATAATGTCTTGTGAGTTAGAAATTCACCAGACATTTGAAATAGGTCTCATCTGATAAATGTCCTCAATGAAATGATTGTGAACTCACAAACCACAGTGCAGCACGTGCAAACTGACCACCTGACACTCGAAGCAACATTCACAAATTATGCATACATCATTAATAAAATGTGCTTTTAAAACCATAAAAACTAGATGAGGCTATACCTTTAAAGTGAGATTGTCAATATTACAATTAGAAAGTGATAACAATTGAAGCATTGAGCTACAATTAATTACATCTTACTAGTCTTTGCTATTAAATAGTGGAAGTTAATAAACTAGAAGAGATCCCAGAAAAAAAAACACAATAATAGATTTAAAAAGTATTTTTGCAATTACTTCATTATTGATAGCACACATTCATACACGTTACATTTAAAATTATCCCTTTGTAAACAGAAATACCTACCAGTGGCTTTCCTTAATATAAACATACCTAGGAAGAAATACTTAGGTTTTCTATACTGATGTACAAATTGACATTGAACAAAAAATGATGTAGATGTTGGAAATCTGAAATAAAAACAGAAATTTCCTCTTGAGCACTTAATCTGGCAGCATGCGAAAGAAACTTAAAGAGTTAATATTTCTCGTTCCTGACCTTTCATCAGACCAGAGGGAAAAAGTTAGGTGTCCAAAAATTAAGACACAGCAAAGGGAAAGGTCGACAATAAAGTGATAGGGGGAGGGTAAATAACAAGGTGAAAAAAAGATGGCAAATGGTGAATATGTTTAATTGGAGAATTATCTTCAATGCCCTCCAAAATGCTTGGGACAGGGACACTTTTTTCTTTTATTTGCCCATGTTCCACAGTTTTAAATTTGTAAGCAAACAATTCACTTGTAATTGAAGTGCACATTCCAGATTTTATTCAAGGTTATTTGTATAGATTTTGGCACTTTTTATACATCGTCCCCTCATGTCAGGGTACTGTAATGTTTGGGACATTTGGCTTCACAGGTGTTTGTGTGTACAATGTTTGAGGTTTAATATAAAACCATAATATTTCAAACTTAATGCAAATACATGTGGTATTTTATATTAAAAAAGTAAAAAATTCAAAAGAAAGCAAAACCTCCTCTAAATCTCCTCACCCCCCTCCAAACTAAAAGAAAAAGGTACAAGAAAACCACAACAGGAGCACTTTACTTTCCAATACTTTAAAACTGATGTATAAATTCATAGAGACTCATGAGAGAAAGGGAATGTTCGAGATTCATTCAAATTTTAATACCAACAGTTTGTAAAAATGGGCTCCATATTTCACAAAAAATATATTTATCTCTGAAATTGTAAGTAATTTTCTCAAGTGGAATACAACTCTGAACTTCTGCATGCCATCTGTCCATTCCCACATCAACATCACACTTCCAAGTTATAGCAATACATTTTCTCGCTACTCCCAAAGCAATTTGGACAAATTTTACTTGATACATATTCAATTTTAATTTAGGTTTAATTCCCCTAACATCTGCCAGTAAAAATAACATTGGATCCTGTGGGAATCTTACTCCAGTTATTCGTTCTAATAAATTACCTAAATCAAGCCAAATAGGTTTAATTGTGAAACACTGCCAAAGTTGAATGCAAAAGAGTACCAACTTCTTGTCCACATCTAAAACATAAATCTGAAATAAATGTACTTCTGTGTGGAATACACAGGTATGTTTAATTGGTTCATTAGTTCAGATATAAGAGAGCTAGGCTTGTTTCAAAGCTTTTGATCACATTTGGAGTCTGTAGTTGCCATTTTTCAACATGAGGACCAGAGTTGTGCCAATGAGAGTCAAAGAACCTATTGAGGCTGAAAAACAATAAGAGGCATAACCCAAATGTCAGGATTACCAAAATCAACAGTTTGAAACATCATTAATTAAAAAAAAAAGGCTACTTGTGAGCTCAGTAATCGCAAAGGGACTGGTACTGCAAAGACAAAGAAGTCCTTCAGTGCTGACAGAATTCTCATCATTATAAAGAAAAATCCCCAAACATATGTCCCACAGATCAGAATCATTCTTCAGGGGGAAGATGTGGATGTATCAATGACTGTCTGCAGAACACTTCATAAACAGAAATACAGAGGCTACACTGCAAGATGCAAACTATGACAAAGGTGCAATGCTTTGGATCTTGAGACAGTTCCTTTAAGCCTCTATATTTTGCTCTTGCCATCATTGTGATACCTGCTCATCTGCACACAAGACCTTTTCCAGAATTCTGCACTCTTAAATATTTATTGGCAAACTGTAATCTGGCCATCCTTCCTGTGGCTAACTCAATAGTTTGCATCTTGCAGTGTAGCCTTTATTTATTTTCATGAAGTGTTCTGCGGACAGTAGTCATTGACATATCCACACCTGTCTCCTGAAGAGTGTTTTTGATCTGTCGGACATACTTTTAGGAATTTTTCTTTATTATGATGAGAATTCTTCAGTCATCACCAGTGGAGGTCTTCCTTGAATTCCTTTGTGATTACTGAGCTCACAAGTATCCTCTTTTTTCCTTAATGATGTTCCAAACTTGATTTTGGTAATCCTAAAGTATGGGTGATGTCTCTTTACTGTTTTATTCTTGTTTTTCAGCCTTATAACGGCTCCTTTGACTTTCATTGGCGCAACTCTGGTCCTCATGTTTAAAGATGGCAACTACAGACTCCAAAGGTAATCAAAGGCTTCAAAATAAGCCAAGCTCTCTTATTCATTTAATTGCACTAATGAAGCAATGAAACATACCTGTAAACTCACAAATCCATGAAGCCAAATGTCTCAAACATTATGGTGCCCTGAAATGAGGGACTATTTCAAGCCAAAATGTATGCAAACAACCTTGAATAAAATCTGGAATGTGCACTTTAATCACATGTAAATTGTTTAATTACAAATTTAAAACGATGGTGCGCAGGGTCAAGTGAAGGAAAAAAGCGTATTTGTCCCCAACATTATGGAGGGCACTTTATGTTCAGGCAATGTGGTTTCAAAATCTGGAAAAAGGACAAGCACCAACAGTATTGGTTTCTGTTTCATTTTCTGCATGGAAATGATCATATAAAGAAGGTTCTTTTGGAAATAGATGGAAAGGAAAAAAAAATAAAATCCCAAACAGTTAAACAAAAATGCCCATAGATGTTGATCAACCCAAACTGAAATGGATATTGCCAATAAGAGTATAATAATGTTTACAAATCTCGGAGTCCATAAAATTAAGACAAATCAGAAGATGATGTTTTCACTTTGGTCTTACAAAAAGCTTATTAATAGAACTGATTAGAAGGCAGAATTTAGAGCCGGTGCAATATGGAGAATTAGAGTCAGAGTCAAACAGCATGGAACAGACCCTTCAGCCCAACATGTCCATGCTGACCAAGTTGGCATAATGGGTTAACCCCATTTGCCTGCATTTGGTCCACATTCTGAGCTCTTTCAAATCATAGAACTGGAAGCTCAAAGCTAAGCTTGCAGACAAACTGGAGGCATTTTGCAAGGGAGCATTCAAAATGTTTTATCTAGAAATATATTTAAGCACATTTAAAGCTGCCATAAACATCAAGTAAAATAAAAATAAAATCCCTGTACAAAGGCTCTTGCATCTACTGAGGCAGATACAAAATGCTATTCTGTTCTCCAACAAATCCCCATCTCCAAAATCCGAATTTATAGTGAAATTGTCAAACCTAAATTCTGGTCGATCTCATTAAAGAGACTATCCA